>NW_018465026.1:0-533 GCF_002113885.1 Mizuhopecten yessoensis
GTATTTCATCTAAATTCACATAAGGAACATTCAGCTTATCGTGCATAGCAGCTATGAGCCATCCCTATTAGTATTTCACCTAAGCTCACATTAGGAACATTCAGCTTATCGTGCACGGTAGCTATGAGCCCTCCCTATTGGTATTTCACCTACATTCACATTAGGAACATTCAGCTTATCGTGCATGGCAGCTATGAACCATCCCTATTGGTATTTGACCTAAGTTCACAATAGGACATTCAGCTTATCGTGCACGGTAGCTATGAGCCATCCCTATTGGTATTTAACCTAAGTTCACAGATCTGGAGATCATTATTTCCTTAATGATAAAGTTCAACTTCAATACTTAGTATTATTACATTCTTTGACCAGTGAGCAACTATGGACTGCTCAAAATATTTGTTTTTATCTCGCATTGCCCGAACTGGAGGACCTAGGATTATGATATTTGGCCAGTAGGTACCTGGGATGAAGTGCTACAAAGACTTCTCATTAAAATGACCTTGACCTACTTTCAAGGTCACAGTGGTCAA
>NW_018465027.1:0-533 GCF_002113885.1 Mizuhopecten yessoensis
TTATAGTCATACCTAAAGAAATACCGATGAATATATACAGCGAAGGGTTCTGCAGTGGTACTGGGGTCCTTAGAATATAACATATCACTCAAATCATAGTAAGCTAAGAAATATTTATTCAAACTTCTAAAAAAAGACATTTAGACAACGTAACATAAAATTTGGTAACAAATATAGATTGCTTACAAATATTTATAGAAGAAATATGTTTCATATATAAAATAGCACATAAAGATATCTTAAACAAGAGGCCTATGGGCCTTAACGGTCACCTGAGTTGTAATACAACTGTTACTTGTTGTTGTGATGTGAGAGAAACAAAAATTGTATCTAATCAAAATATGGCAGACAGCGGATTCCCTGACAAAATTATGGTATTTAATTATGTTACTGAAATAATAACACCAAATAATAAAATACCTCCCTTCCCCCTACCCATGGAGGAATGGATGACCCGAAGAGTAGACAAACTCACAGTTTTGATAGTTTTTTTTTTTCAGTGGGTAAGAATTCAAACTTGGTTGGAATTATCA
>NW_018465028.1:0-534 GCF_002113885.1 Mizuhopecten yessoensis
GAATGATGTAGCACGCTCTTAGTGGATAAACATTTTATATCAGAAATTACCAGATTGATGTAGCATGCTCTCAGTGGAAAAACATTTTATATCAAAAGATAGCAGGTTGATGTAGCATGCTCTCAGTGGATAAACATTTTATATCAGAAGATAACAGGTTAATGTAGCACGCTCTCAGTGGATAAACATTTTACATTTAAAAGATAGCCGGTTGTTGTAGCACGCTTGCAGTGGAAAAACATTTTATATCAGAAGATAACAGGTTGATGTAGCACGCTCTCAGTGGATAAACATTTTACATTTAAAAGATAGCCGGTTGTTGTAGCACGCTTGCAGTGGAAAAACATTTTATATCAGAAGATAACAGGTTGATGTAGCACGCTCTCAGTGGATAAACATTTTACATTTAAAAGATAGCAGGTTGATGTAGCAAGCTCTTAGTGGATAAACCTTTTACATTTAAAAGATAGCCGGTTGCTGTAGCACGCTTGCAGTGGAAAAACATTTTATATCAGAAGATAACAGGTTGATGTA
>NW_018465029.1:0-534 GCF_002113885.1 Mizuhopecten yessoensis
ACTCGTGTGAGGAATTTGAAGGGGAGTATGTGAGGAGAGCTCTCCGCTCATACTCCCCTTACATAGCTCCCCTTCCAAAGCTCCCCTTATATAGCTCTCTTCACATAGTCCCCTAACATAGCTCCCCTTACATAGCTCCCATTACATAGCCCCCCTTACATAAATATGTAGCTCCCCTTACATAGCTCCCCTTACATAGCTCTCCTTACATACTCCCCTAACATAGCTCCCTTACATAGCTCTCCTCACATACTCCCCTTACATATCTCTCCTTACATAGGTCTCCGCACATACCCCCCTGAAATAGCTCCCCTTCCATTGCTCCCCTTACATAGCTCCCGCTCTCTTTACATAGCCCCCTTACATAGCCCCTTTACATAGTCCCCCTAACATAGCAGTTATGCCAGTGTATGTTCACACTCGTGTGTGGAATTTGTTGGGGAGTATGTGAGGAGAGCTCTCCGCACATACTACCCTAACATAGCTCCACTAACATAGCTCCCCTTATATAGCTCTCCTCACTTACTCCCCTAA
>NW_018465030.1:0-534 GCF_002113885.1 Mizuhopecten yessoensis
ATCATTACCATCTAGTCTTGCATCGTTGTTTGCATCAGATCTAGGCCTCTTGAAACACTATCTAAAACATTTCTGAATTCTCCAATAAGACTGTGGGCCAGCTCCAGTTTGAAGGTCATAAAATCTCTTTTCCTGTGATTTGCGGGAATCTGATTGATGAAGTTACCTTCAATAATGTATGCATTATAAGCAGCACATTCCCTCAGATTCACTTCAATCTTGCGATACCACCTCATGCATTTCTTGGATTTGTTGATACGAGTCATTTGGTCGAGGCGGTCTACTCCACCCATGTACTGGGCATAAGCTGCCTGGACAGGTGTGGACTTTAGCTGAGCTTCTGTGCCATCCTTGTTCTTCCTTCTTGTCACCAGCTGATCATCCTCTGGGTCATGGAATGTGGACAAGTAGTAGACCACTCTGTTCTCTTTCCACCATGTAGCCAACAGATTACCGTTCATCAGCCAATCAGAATTTCCCCTTTCAATCTTTTTCTCATCAGATTTTTTGACTACAAGTTTTTTCGGGTATCCT
>NW_018465031.1:0-534 GCF_002113885.1 Mizuhopecten yessoensis
TAACGACTAGGTGGTTAATAATGTTTTCGTTTTTTGTTATCCCTTAAAGACTAGGTGGTCAATAATGTTTACGTTATTTGTTATCCCCTAACGACTAGGTGGTCAATAATGTTTTTGTTATTTGTTATCCACAAACGACGAGGTGGTCAATAATGTTTTCGTTATTTGTTATCCCCTAACGACGAGGTGATTAATAAATATTTTCGTTATTTGTTATCCCTAACGACTAGGTGGTCAATAAATATTTTCGTTATTTGTTATCCCCTAACGACTAGGTGGTTAATACATATTTTCGTTATTTGTTATCCCCTAACGACTAGGTGGTCAATACNAATACTGTTTACGTTATTTGTTATCCCTTAACGACTAGGTGGATAATACATGTTTTCGTTATTTGTTATCCCTTAACGACTAGGTGGTCAATAATTTTTTCGTTATTTGTTATCCCTTCACGACTAGGTGGTCAATACTGTTTACGTTATTTGTTAACTCTTAACGACAAGGTGGTCAATAATGTTTACGTTAGTTGTTATC
>NW_018465032.1:0-534 GCF_002113885.1 Mizuhopecten yessoensis
TAAAGAATTTGCTATATTTCCCCTATTGGGCACCGCCCCTCAGCCGCCAGGAGGGCAAGACCCACTGTTTATACAAAATTGGTTCCCCTTTACCCAAGGATGCTCCACACTAAATATGGACCAAATCCTTTCATTCCTACAGAAGAAGAAGGATTTTAAAGAATAATTTGCTATCTTTCCTCTATTGGGCCCGCCCCTCAGGCCCCTAGCGGGCTACTCCCACGGTTTATACAAAATTGGTTCCCCTCTACCCAAGGATGCTCCACACCAAATATGGAACAAATCCTTTTATTCCAACAGAAGAAGAAGGATTTTAAAGAATATTTTGCTATGTTTCCCCTATTGAGCCCCCCCCTCAGCCCCCTGGCGGGCCAGACCCACGGTTTATACAAAATTGGTTCCCCTTCACCCAAGGATGCTCCACACCAAATATGGAACAAATCCTTTCATTCCTACAGAAGAAAAAGGATTTTTAAGAAATTGCTATAATCCCCTTATTGGGCCCCGCCCCTCAGCCCCCTGGGGGACCAGACC
>NW_018465033.1:0-534 GCF_002113885.1 Mizuhopecten yessoensis
ACAACAGTGTGTAGTCACACTTCAGTACCATGTCTTATCTGTGACTACAGTGTGTAGTCACACTTCAGTACCATGTCTTATCTTTGACAACATTGTGTAGTCACACTTCAGTACCATGTCTTATCTTTGACAACATTGAGTAGTCACACTTCAGTACCATGTCTTATCTGTGACAACATTGTTGGAGTCACACTTCAGTACTATGTCTTATCTGTGACAACATTGTGTAGTCACACTTCAGTACTATGTCTTATCTGTGACAACATTGTGTAGTCACACTTCAGTACTATGTCTTATCTGTGACAACATTGTGTAGTCACACTTCAGTACCATGTCTTATCTGTGACAACATTGTTGGAGTCACACTTCAGTACTATGTCTTATCTGTGACAACAGTGTGTAGTCACACTTCAGTACTATGTCTTATCTGTGACAACAGTATGGGAGTCACACTTCAGTACTATGTCTTATCTATGACTACAGTGTGGGAGTCACACTTCAGTACTATGTCTTATCTGTGACAACATTGTGTAG
>NW_018465034.1:0-534 GCF_002113885.1 Mizuhopecten yessoensis
AACATTTAAGTTAATAAAATAAAACTACAGGACAGGGCAATGAAATAACAATTAAGTAAATAAAATAACACTACAGGACAGGGAAATGAAATAACATTAAAGTTAATAAAATAACATTACAGGACAGGGCAAAAAAAAAATAACATTTAAGTTAACCAAATAAAACTACAGGACAGGGCGATGAAAACGAAATAACATCTAAGTAAATACAATAACACTACAGGAAAGGGCAATGAAAATAAAATAACATGTAAGTTAATAAAATACAGGGCAATGAAAACGAAATAACATCTAAATAAATAAAATAACCCTACAGGACAGGGAAATGAAAATGAAACAACATTTAAGTTAATAAAATAACACTACAGGAAAGGGCAATGAAAATGAATTAACATTTAAGTTAATAAAATAACACTACAGGACAGGGCAATGAAAATGAAATAACATTAAAGTTAATAAAATAACACTACAGGACAGGGCAATGAAAACGAAATAACATCTAAGTAAATAAAATAACACTACAGGACAGGGAAA
>NW_018465035.1:0-534 GCF_002113885.1 Mizuhopecten yessoensis
GAATATATATAAAGGTATTCATCTATTACGAATGTCGGTGAACATCTGAAAGTACTCTTCTATGACGGATGTCGGTGAATATATAAAGGTACTCACCTATGACGGATCTTGGTGAATATAAAAAGGTACTCATCTATGACGGATGTCGATGAAAATATAATGGTACTCACCTATGACGAATGTCGGTGAACATATATATAGGTACTCATCTATGACGGATGTCGGTGAATATATAAAGGTACTCAGCTATGACGCATGTCGGTGAATATGTAAAGGTACTCACCTATGACCGATGTCGGTGAATATGTAAAGGTACTCACTAATGACGGATGTTGGTGAATATATGCAAAGGTACTCATCTATGACGGATGTCGATGAATATATATAAAGGTACTCACCTATGACGGATGTCGGTGAATATGTAAAGGTACTCATCNGTGAATATACAAAGGTACACATATATGACGGATGTCGGTGGATGGGTAAAGTTACTAACCTATGACGGATGTTGGTGAATATATGATGGTACTCATC
>NW_018465036.1:0-534 GCF_002113885.1 Mizuhopecten yessoensis
TATTATAGGATATGGTAGTAAAATGTTTTACTGAAATATCATGTACACACAAAATGTATTTGTGAAAACAAGTACATGACATAGTGTGTATTATCCAAACAATTTGTACAATAAACATAATTGTATCTAGAAAATGTTTTTTTAATTTATTTTCTCACTTGGTCTAAAAAGATCATTCTGAGTTCATGCCATACAGCGGCTTCTGTTGTCAGTCAATAATATCTTTAATAAGGGCCATGCATCAAAGATGTGGGTTCGTTATAGCAATCACAGTGTCAGTCAGTAAGTCTGTCTGACCATCCACACTTTCGTTTCTGGAGATTATCTTGGAATCTGTAATACTGATCTTTCTGAAATTTGACATGGTGATACACTGTGAAATGTACGTGTGCAATAGGAGTGCAAAAATGAAAGTCAGGATCAAGGTCACTGTTACTAAAAAGAAATTTTCTCGGAATCCAAAAGTTTAAACTTTTTCAAATTAGACATGGCAATACACTGTGATATGTAGATGTGCAATAAGGGTAAAAAAAA
>NW_018465037.1:0-534 GCF_002113885.1 Mizuhopecten yessoensis
TGTAACATTCCTACTAATGTCCAGTTGTTCCCAGCATGTAACATTACTACTGATGTCCAGTTGTTCCCAGCCTGTAACATTCCTACTAATGTCCAGTTGTTTTCAGCCTCTAATGTCCAGTTGTTCCCAGCATGTAACATCACTACTGATGTCCAGTTGTTCCAGCCTGTCCCATTCCTACTAATGTCCAGTTGATTCCTACAAATGTCCAGTTTTTCCCAGCCAGAAACATTCCGGCAAATGTCCAGTTGTTTCCAGCCTGTAACATTCCGACAAATGTCCAGTTGTTCCCAGCGAGTAACATTCCTACAAATGTCCAATTGTTTCCAGTCTGTAACATTTCTGCAAATGTCCAGTTGTTCCCAGCATTTAACATTACTACTGATGTCCAGTTGTTCCCAGCCTGGAACATTCCTACTAATGTCCAGTTGTTCCCAGCCTGTACCATTCCTACAAATGTCCAGTTGTTCCCAGCCAGAAACATTCCGGCAAATGTCCAGTTGTTTCCAGCCTGTAACATTCCTACAAATGTCC
>NW_018465038.1:0-534 GCF_002113885.1 Mizuhopecten yessoensis
CCTTTCTGTTATATATCGGATATAGTTTGTTACTTCTATAGGTTCAAAGTTACCTTTTAGATAAAATATGTCATGTTTAGGTGATTTTTGAGAATTGGTGGTTTTTGCGAAATTTGCTTATTGTTTTGCAAGGTACCAATATTTTTATGTTTATAACATATATAGGGTGCTCCCATAGCTACCACGTTCTTTAAAATGTAGATTTTCTTCCCGTTGTTTTTGGAAAAAAATATCCAGAAATTTTAGATAGTTCATCTAAATTTCATTTTGCTTAAAACTTACCATACTGACAATGTCAGACAATTTCAGACATGCGAAACATATAATAATGTGTAATTCTTCTTGAATTTGGTGTACAGATAGATCTTGAATTGACAGATCTGTCAGATCAGCACAAATTACTTAAATTGGAGTCTTCATAAAGAGTTATGTCCCTTCACTTTCTTTTTCAAGATTACATGAGTCAAACAATTTCTACTTGAGTCATTGAATCTGTCAAACCATAATTTACATACAATGTACATGGGGGGGGGG
>NW_018465039.1:0-111 GCF_002113885.1 Mizuhopecten yessoensis
ACTACAGTAAAGATATAGACTACCGTAAAGATATAGACTACCGTAAAGATAAAGACTACCGTAAAGATATAGACTACAGTAAAGATATAGACTACAGTAAAGATATAGACT
>NW_018465039.1:365-534 GCF_002113885.1 Mizuhopecten yessoensis
AGTAAAGATATAGACTACAGTAAAGATATAGACTACAGTAAAGACATAGACTACAGTAAAGACATAGACTACAGTAAATATATACACTACAGTAAAGATAAAGACTACAGTAAAGACATAGACAACAGTAAATATATAGACTACAGTAAAGATATAGACTACAGTAAAG
>NW_018465040.1:0-534 GCF_002113885.1 Mizuhopecten yessoensis
ACAGTTGTTGTTTTGTTTCACCTGACTGAATCACAGCTAAGACCCGCAGTTTCTGTTTTGTTTCACCTGACTGAATCACTGCTAAGACTGCTGTTTTGTTTCACCTCACTGAATCACAGCTTAGACCCACAGGCGCTGTTTTGTTTCACCTGACTGAATCACAGCTAATACCCGCTGTTGCTGTTTTGTTTCACCTGACTGAATCACAGCTAAGACCCGCTGTTGCTGTTTTGTTTCACCTGACTGAATCACAGCTAAGACCCGCTGTTGCTGTTTTGTTTCACCTGACTGAATCACAGCTAAGANCCTGACTGAATCACAGCTAAGACCCGCTGTTGCTGTTTTGTTTCACCTGACTGAATCACAGCTAAGACCCGCTGTTGCTGTTTTGATTCACCTGACTGAATCACAGCTAAGACCCGCTGTTGCTGTTTTGTTTCACCTGACTGAATCACAGCTAAGACCCGCTGTTGCTTTTTTGTTTCACCCGACTGAATCACAGCTAAGATCCGCTGTTGCTGTTTTGTTTCACCT
>NW_018465041.1:0-534 GCF_002113885.1 Mizuhopecten yessoensis
CCACAACAATATCACAGCGACAAGATAGCGGATAGTTAAACGTTATAAGTTAGCTTCAAACATAACTTCCGTCGACTTAAACTTTCTTGCCGTTGCTTTCCCTTTCAACTACTGAATCATTGCATAATCTACATGTACAAAATATTACTCGGAGCTGAGGGGTTGTCTAGATCTCAGTGGTAGGGATCAGGTCGGTTGGGGGACAGTTTCACAAAGCGGTACTCGTCGAATGACAATTATATCGGGATCAAATCGTTATAAAACAACCATTTTCTAACATACTTTCATATTTTTTCAATTACAAAAATATTTGCAACAGGTGCGCCAAGGTTTGGAAATGTGAACTCTGGAATCCAAAGAAAGGACGGACGAAATGACACAACAGTTCGTGATTTTTTGGGCAGATTATGATCAATTTCTTACTCTTTATTGATATACGTTAGTGACGCGTCATAAGCCTTTCAAGAAACGTCATTTCTCCATTGCATTTATCAACATTTTTTCAATAAATTTCATGAATTTTTTTGACATCCG
>NW_018465042.1:0-534 GCF_002113885.1 Mizuhopecten yessoensis
AAGATCAATTGTATTGAAGGGCTACTGCCCAGATCACTTGTGTGACTGTACTACTACCCAGATCACTTGTGTAGATATACTACTGCCCAGATCACTTGTATAGTTGGACTACTGCCCAGATCACTTGTACAGATGGACTACTCACCAGATCACTTGTGTAGATAGACTACTGCCAAGATCAACTGTATTGAAGGGCTACTGCCCATATCACTTGTATAGATGAAATACTGACCAGAACACTTGTGTAAAACTGCTACGGCCTAGATCACTTGTTTAATTATACTGCTGTCTAGATCACTTGTGTAAATGTAGTACTACCCAGATCACTTGTGTAGATGGAATTACTGACCAGATCACTTGTGAAAAACTGCTACTGCCTAGATCACTTGTGTAGATGGACTACTGCCCATATCACTTGTGTAGATGAAATACTGACCAGATCACTTGTGTAAAACTGCTACTGCCTAGATCACTTGTTTAAATATACTGCTGTCTAGATCACTTGTGTAAATGTACTACTGCCTAGATCACTTG
>NW_018465043.1:0-534 GCF_002113885.1 Mizuhopecten yessoensis
CCTTAAGGATGATAGTTGATATCCCCTGATTTAATTTAGGGTAATAGGAAAAACTTGTTCACCCGTTTTCAGTATAATATGACCGGTTGGAATGCTGCGATCGGTGTCTTCGGTATGGTATTTTGATAAGATTGCATCAGATCTGTTTCCAGGTATTGCAATTGTCGCAGCAGATAATTAAATTCTCTTCCATGACCTCTTCCTCTATTCACAGAAGAAAGCCTCCGACTCTCCGTGGGGCCAAATAGTCGCCTTTTATAATATGCAAGCAGTGGGATATATCAAGTTCATTCTTGATTTCTTAAAAGCCCCAGCATAGAATCGGCTATAACAGCTCATCGGTGAATTGGCAGTTATCGAAAGAGTTCATCGGTTATTTGACAGTTATCGAAAGAGTTCATCGNAGTTATCGAAAGAGTTCATCGTTGAATTGACAGTTATCAAAACACAATTGAACCTAACCCGTGTTTTTATGTCTGTTACGCTTTATTTGGAAACTCACAGGATATTAGTAAGGCTCTTTTATTAGTAACC
>NW_018465044.1:0-534 GCF_002113885.1 Mizuhopecten yessoensis
CATTGGTATAATCTCCCGTTAGCCATTGGTATAATCTCCCGTCAGACATTGGTATCATCTCCCGTTAGTCATTGGTATAATCTCCCGTTAGTCATTGGTATAATCTCCCATCAGTCATTAGTATAATCTCCTATCAGTCATTGGTAAATCTCCCGTTAGCCATTGGTATACTATCCCGTCAGACATTGGTATAATCTCCCGTTAGTCATTGGTATAATCTCCTGTTAGTCATTGGTATAATCTCCCGTCAGTCATTTGTATAATTTCCCGTCAGCCATTGGTATAATCTCCCGTTAACCATTGGTAGACTATCCCGTCAGTCAATGGTATAATCTCCCATCAGTCATTGGTATAATCTATCATCAGCCATTGGTATAATCTCCCGTTAGCCATTGGTATAATCTCCCGTCAGTCATTGGTATAATCTCCCGTCAGCCATTGGTATACTATTCCGTCAGCCATTGGTATAATCTCCCGCCAGCCATTTGAATAATCTCCCGTTAGTCATTGGTATAATCTCCCGTCAGCCATTTG
>NW_018465045.1:0-534 GCF_002113885.1 Mizuhopecten yessoensis
AACCCTATGTCACGGTCCGTAATCACAACGCTGTCCATATAGCTGGCTTAGCTTAACTATATGTCACGGTCCGTAATCACAACGCTGTCCTGATAGCTGGCTTAGCTTAACCCTATGTCACGGTCCGTAACCACAACGCTGTCCTGATAGCTGGCTTAGCTTAACCCTATGTCACGGTCCGTAANGCATCGTCGTCAATACAAAGATATTTGTTGATTTTCCAACGACCCGTTTCAACCTGAACGGCTAAGTATATTTAAAGTGTATATAGATAGAAGCACTATCATGGTTACTTATAAACAGTTGTTGTGTTTCATTTTCCAGTCAAGGGGTCGACGTTGCATAATTTTCAAATATTTAAGGATTAACTTGAATATAGTTTTATGTTATGGAGAAAAAACGGAGTGTACTCTAAATAAACCGCGAAGCGGTTTATGATGAGAGTTCACTCCGTTTTTTTGTGTTATAGTTCCAAAATATATTCAAGTTAATCCTTATAATTTAATCTCCTTTACACAATCCCTGTGGAAATCC
>NW_018465046.1:0-534 GCF_002113885.1 Mizuhopecten yessoensis
GACATACCTTCCAAAAAGACTGGGAAAAGTGGCAAAACCTTCTTGTTATTCCATAAAACCCCTCAATTTCTTGATTTATATGTAGAAAACCAATTAAGTGGTAACAGTAATAGATAGGAATACTCTATGTAAATTGAGCTGATATAATACAACTGTTACTGTATGATAGACAGGTTAATGTGATAAATTGTTCTTCTGTTACCAATCTTGTCCCTCTCAACCCCCCCCTTCTCTCTCTCTCCCTATACCTCTCTCTCTCTCTCTCTCTCTCTCTCTCTCTCTCTCTCTCCCGTTTTTTTTTTCTTTTCATATTTCTTAATTCAAATGACTATCATTTGTGTACTGTGTGTGTGTGTGTTTGGGGGAGTGTAAGTGTGAGCGAATGCCTGAGTATATTTTTTATTGATAATTTGATTAAGGACATGGAATAACTCACTTTGAAGCTGTGTACGTACATGTGAATTGATGTATACAACAACTAAGTGAGGAATTTTAAATTTGAAAAATGTTTGTAAATCAGGAATGATGATGATG
>NW_018465047.1:0-534 GCF_002113885.1 Mizuhopecten yessoensis
TCAGGGATACAGAAGGGCAATGGTGTTTCTGTAGAATCATTTATTTTCAAGGGGTTAAGTTTTCGTGGATTTTTGTTATCCACGAAATAAATGAAATTTAATGTCCAATGAAAATTTATGATTTTACAGTAGGTGGAGAGTATGTACAGGTAGATGGAGCATGTGTACAGGTAGATAGAGCATGTGTACAGGTAGATGGATCATGTGTACAGGTAGATGGAGCGTGTGTTCAGGTAGATGGAAGGTTTGTACAGGTAGATGGATCATGTGTACAGGTAGTTGGAGCATGTGTACAGGTAGATGGAGCATGTGTACAGGTAGATGGAACGTGTGTACAGGTAGATAGATCATGTGTACAGGTATATGGAGCGTGTGTTCAGATCGATGGAAGGTTTGTACAGGTAGATGGAGCATGTGCACAGGTAGATGGAGCACGTGTACAGGTAGTTGGAGAGTGTGTACAGGTATATGGAGCACGTGTACAGGTAATTGGAGAGTGTGTACAGGTAGATGGAGCGTGTGTACAGGTAGATG
>NW_018465048.1:0-534 GCF_002113885.1 Mizuhopecten yessoensis
AAAGTACGGGAAGGAAACGTATTCATTACAGTGCTAGGCGATAAACACGTCCTTCGATTCCAAAAGTACGGGAAGGAAACGTATTGATTACAGTGCTAGGCGATAGTCACGTCCTTCGATTGCAAAAGTACGGGAAGATATTCACTACAGTGCTAGGCGATAGTCACGTCCTTCGATTGCAAAAGTACGGGAAGATATTCACTACAGTGCTAGGCGATAAACACGTCCTTCGATTGCAAAAGTACGGGAAGATATTCACTACAGTGCTAGGCGATAGTCACGTCCTTCGATTGCAAAAGTACGGGAAGATATTCACTACAGTGCTAGGCGATAGTCACGTCCTTCGATTGCAAAAGTACGGGAAGGAAACGTATACATTACAGAGCTAGGCGATAGAGAGGCCCTTACGAACGATTGCAAAGGTACGGGAAGGAAACGTATTCATTACAGTGCTAGGCGATAGAGACGCCCTTACGAACGATTGCAAAAGTACGGGAAGGAAACGTATTCATTACAGTGCTAGGCGATAGACAC
>NW_018465049.1:0-534 GCF_002113885.1 Mizuhopecten yessoensis
TACCTGTTGTTACACACTAACTTAGTCAGTATACCTGTTGTTACATACATTAACATAGTTAGTATACCTGTTGTTACACACATTAACATAGTCAGTATACCTGTTGGTACACAAATTAACATAGTCAGTATATCTGTTGGTACACAGACTTACACAGTCAGTATACTTGTTGTTACAAACACTTACGCAGTCAGTATACTTGTTGTTAAAACACTTACACGGTCAGTTTACCTGTTGGTACACACATTAACATAGTCAGTATATCTGTTGGTACACAGACTTACACAGTCAGTATACCTGTTGTTACACACTAACTTAGACAGTATACCTGTTGTTACACACATTAACATAGTCAGTATACCTGTTGGTACACAAATTAACATAGTCAGTATATCTGTTGGTACACAGACTTACACAGTCAGTATACTTGTTGTTACAAACACTTACGCAGTCAGTATACTTGTTGTTAAAACACTTACACAGTCAGTTTACCTGTTGGTACACACATTAACATAGTCAGTATATCTGTTGGTA
>NW_018465050.1:0-534 GCF_002113885.1 Mizuhopecten yessoensis
ACGTTATAAATGTCTTAGTGTGATACTGTACTGGACAAACACTCTCAATGTCTTAGTATGATACTGTATTGGTCAAACACTATAAATGTCTTAACGTGATACTGTTCTGGTCAAACACTAACAATGTCTTAGTGTAATACTGTACTGGTCAAACATTCTAAATGTCGTAGTGTGATAATGTACTGGTCAAACATTATAAATGTCTTAGTGTAATACTGTATTGGTCAAACACTATAAATGTCTAAGCGTGATACTGTACTGGTCAAACACTAACAATGTCTTAGTGTGATACTGTAGTGGACAATTACTATCAATGTCTTAGTGTGATACAGTACTGTTAAAACACTATCAATGTCTTAGTGTGATACTGTACTAGTCAAACACTCTCAATGTCTTAGTGTGATACTGTACTGGTCAAACACTCTTAATATCTTAGTGTGATACTGTACTTGTCAAACACTCCAAATATCTTAGTGTGATACTGTACTTGTCAAACACTATAAATGCCCTAGTGTGATACAGTACTGGTCAAAC
>NW_018465051.1:0-534 GCF_002113885.1 Mizuhopecten yessoensis
AAACTTGAATGACATGTCAGGGGAATTGTGACACACAACCTGGATAATATGTCAGGGGAATGGTGACACACAACTTGGATGACATGTCAGGGGAATTGTGACACAANCTGGATAATATGTCAGGGGAATGGTGACACACAACTTGGATGACATGTAAGGGGAATTGTGACACAACTTAAATGACATGTCAGGGGAATCGTGACACACAACCTGGATAATATGTCAGGGGAATGGTGACACACAACCTGGATGATATGTCAGGGGAATGGTGACACAAAACTTGGATGATATGTCAGAGGAATTGTGACACAACTTAAATGATATGTCAGGGGAATTGTGACACACAACCTGGATGACATGTCAGGGGAATGGTGACACACAACCTGGATGACATGTAAGGGGAATTGTGACACACAACCTGGATGACATGTGAGGGGAATGGTGACACAAAACTTGGATGATATGTCAGGGGTATGGTGACACACAACTTGGATGACATGTCAGGGGAATGGTGACACAAAACTTGGATGACAT
>NW_018465052.1:0-534 GCF_002113885.1 Mizuhopecten yessoensis
AAAAAAGTCTGGGAAACTTAAATGTGACTGCCGCCGCCAATGACAACGGACAGAGTGATCTTTAATTGTTCGCCATGCTTCTCAGGCGGCACGACAAAGAAAGGCAGAACAGTGAAGACAGAAAGGAAAGATTTAAGGTCCCAAGTGTGTTGCAATGGGGGCAGAAGTTCTATTTTGGTCTGTTCAATGTCCCCTAAGTAGTAGACATGAAAGAAAATCCCCGATTCTTCAGCTTCAGGGGGCCAACTTTTGCAAAACCACTAATTCTCAAAAATCACCTAAACATGACATATTTTATCTAAAAGGAAACTTGGAACTTATCAAAGTAACAAACTATATATCAGATGTATAACAGAAAGGAATGAGAGGAAATCATGTGAGGGACACAACTCACAGGAATATTATCAAAAGGAAGACAATCAATCATAACTGCACAAATACTAAAACAGTACAGATACATAGCAAGTGCTCCTAAGTTTAAAACAGAGAGTATGAGTATCACTGGAAACAAATTTTAAATAATATAATAAAAAA
>NW_018465053.1:0-534 GCF_002113885.1 Mizuhopecten yessoensis
TGGCATTCTATATAAGTGTAAGTTACAATTGTAAAACTTTTTATTCAGGGGCCGGCAAAAGCACTCGTCCGCTCGTCCTGACGAGTAGTTTTTGCCGGCGGACGAGTGATTTTTTACAGTAACTAGTCTGTCGGACGAGTAAATTTTGAAGGAAATATCAGTTTTAGTAACTTTACTTATCGTTTTTTCTGTGTGATAATAAATGCCAAGCCCCTTCAACGCATTATCGTTATTTGTTTTCACTTTTGACAAGATTGGTGAATACCAAGTCTAACTCTAATTTACGCTTGTAAAGACCCGCCAATGCCATGCCTGGCTCCTAAGAAGCAAGCGTTTAATTGATAACGTTAAAAACTGATCCATAACGTCCGAGTGTTCCGATGATACTGTACTTGTTATAATGGATAAAAAACGAGACTATCCAAATGATTCAGAAGATGGCTCTGACGACTGAATGTCAATGTNTTGACTAATTATTTGTGTTTATGCGTTACTTAAAACTAATTAATTTGTGTTGAACTGTTCACATGTTAT
>NW_018465054.1:0-534 GCF_002113885.1 Mizuhopecten yessoensis
GTTTTTTTGAAACTGTCATCCACTGGATATATTCAGTTTCTGTACTGTGAAATTTTAAATGACGTTTCATTTTCTCTTTATAAATTACAACAATACCGCCTGATTTCTTTTTACAAGATTTTCGATGTTTAGCATGATATGTATAACCAATGGGCAATTCCAGTGCGTCATATTTATCAGTTTTACTCTCGAGCACAACTAGTATATCATTGGATTTAATGGTTTCTATAAATTCAAGTAATATCAATTTGGACTTAAGTCCACAGACGTAAAGTACAGAAAACTTAAGGGTTTATTTCTCACGAGAATGTTCATAGGGGGGACCTCTTGTTGCGCACCCCTAGCGGTATCCACCTGCATTGGTTCCGGGGGGATTGGGTCCGACTGGGTTGTTCGGATTCTGCTGCTGAACACGAACCCCATGGCTAGGCAGTGGTTGGTGTGATGTCGGTCAGTGTGGTGGTGGGAAGTAGCGCTGGCCGTTAATGTAGAGTTTATCAGCTCTCATTCTTACCGCTTGGTTCTTTCTTTTCG
>NW_018465055.1:0-169 GCF_002113885.1 Mizuhopecten yessoensis
ATCAGTGCGGAATATTTCTGTTTCTATTTTCTATCCTTTATCAGTTTTGAGTATTTCTGTTACTTTTTTCTATCCTTTATCAGTGCTGAATATTTCTGTTTCTATTTTCTATCCTTTATCAGTGCTGAATATTTCTGTTTCTATTTTCTATCCTTTATCAGTGCTGAAT
>NW_018465055.1:345-534 GCF_002113885.1 Mizuhopecten yessoensis
TATTTCTGTTTCTATTTTCTATCCTTTATCACTGCTGAATATTTCTGTTTCTATTTTCTATCCTTTATCAGTGCTGAATATTTCTGTTTCTATTTTCTATCCTTTATCAGTGCTTAGTATTTCTGTTACTATTTTCGATCCTTAATCAGTGCTGAATATTTCTGTTTCTATTTTCTATCCTTTATCAGT
>NW_018465056.1:0-534 GCF_002113885.1 Mizuhopecten yessoensis
ACCATATGCTCGTCTGTATAATGTCGGGCCTGTGACACCTGGTAGTCACCAAATGTTATGAACCTAAGTTCGTCCTCGGAGAGGACAGGGAAATCAGGGACGGCTTCTAGCGAATCCATTGGTACTCCTTTCCATATCTTTGAGCGACGCTTTACGTTACTCTCACTCATAACACGGTGTTGAACAGTGTTGTCTGCTGCAGCACATTCAACCATTTGGCGAGCGACGTCGCAGTCTGACGGTAGAGATGTCCGCAACGGTGGCCTGTAATTGTTGCACAATGCAGCGATGAAGTCCCCTATATTGGGCAGATCCTTGTTGGGTACAACATTGGACAGGTATTTCCAGGTTTTCAATCTACCGTTGACAGTTTCAACCGTCCAACGCAATTTCGTTACCAGCCGGGAATTGTTGGCATCTTCGGTTGACATTTGTTTCTTTCCTTTTTATAGGAACGCTGGCGAGTGCGTTTCGATCCCTATTTCTTCCAGGAAAGGGAGAACATCACGAAATCCTCGGTCAAGGATGAGGATA
>NW_018465057.1:0-534 GCF_002113885.1 Mizuhopecten yessoensis
ACATGGTAGCATCAGTATGGCACGGTAAGTGTGTATGGACAGTCAGATGGTAAAATCAGTATGGTACGGTGAGTGTGTATGGACAATCGCATGGTAGCATCAGTATGGTGCGGTGTGTGTGTATGGACAGTCACATGGTAGCATCAGTATGTTGCGGAGTCGCATGGTAGTATCAGTATGGCACGGTGAGTGCGTATGGACAGTCACATGGTAACATCAGTATGGTACGGTGAGTGTGTATGGACTGTCATATGGTAACATCAGTATGGTACGGAGAGTGTGTATGGACAATCGCATGGTAGCATCAGAATGGTGCGGTGGGTGTGTATGGACTGTCATATGGTAACATCAGTATGGTACGGTGATTGTGTATGGACAGTCACATTGTATCATCAGTATGGTACGGTGAGTGTGTATGGACAGTCACATGGTAGCATCAGTATGGCACGGTGAGTGTGTATGAACAATCGCATGTTAGCATCAGTATGTTGCGGTGGGTGTGTATGGACAGTCACTTGGTAGCATCAGTATGGG
>NW_018465058.1:0-534 GCF_002113885.1 Mizuhopecten yessoensis
TAGTCAATTTGACCCCTTTTGGCCCCGCCCCTCAGGCCTCTGGGGTGTAGGACTAAACCGGCAACTTTTTTGTTGACTTTTGTCCATGGAAGGTCCCTGCAAAATTTCATTGAAATTGGTTCAGGGGTTTTGGAGAAGAAGTCGAAAATGTAAATTGTTTACGGACGCACGACGGACGACGGACGACGGACGACGACGGACAAAAGGCGATCGCAATAGGTCACTTGAGACTTTGTCTCAGGGGACCTAAAAAGACGGCCAATAATGTGTCACTACCCTAGTAATTGTAAACATAAAAAAGACGGCCAAGAATCTGTCGTTGTCTCTACCCTAGTTATTATAAACATAAAAAAGACGGCGAAGAATGTGTCGTTGTCATTACCCTATATCTTATTAACATAAAAAAGACGGCGAAAAATGTGTCGTTGTCACTACCCTAGTTATTATAAACATAAAAAGACAGCCAAAAATTTGCCATTGTCACTATTGTAGTTCTTATAAACATAAAAAAGACGGCCAAGAATGTGTCGTTGT
>NW_018465059.1:0-534 GCF_002113885.1 Mizuhopecten yessoensis
GACTCTTGACCGATTTAAGAGAAGAAAACTCTTTTGACAGACTCTAGAGCGACTCCAGAGAAGTAAATCTGAACAAATCACGCTTTACTTAAACTAAATATAATGTCGATCCAGAGGTACTTCACTAGGAGCGATTCCAAGGAAGTTCGCCGAGCAATATTGATTCATTGCATTGATACAAGTTAAGAGATAAAGCACACTAGCACTAAGGAATAAAGTAACCTAGCCTATGAATGACAATTAAAGACACTAAATAGTGAGTCGCCCACCTAAAATACACAGAATGAGTAAAATGTATTGTACAATGCAAACATGTTATTTAAGAGACAACATGAATTATAATGTAANTTATTGTTAATCAATACTTAAATGAACAAATGCCTGAAATAAGTGTACAGCCCAATCAGAACCTATACTGAAGTACAAGTGTACCACATCAGACAGGAGCTGATGGGGATGGTGGGTCGGTACGCAAAATACAAACAGTGTAAAATCTGTCAAAACGATAAGTAGAGGGGATGCTGTTATTGCATA
>NW_018465060.1:0-534 GCF_002113885.1 Mizuhopecten yessoensis
CATCATCTTATCATTGTGTCCTTAAATCTACAGTATATACACCATTTTATCATTGTGACCTTAAGCATACAGTATAGACATCATCTGATCGCTGTGACCTTAAACCTACTGTTTAGACATCATTTTATCATTGTGACCTTAAACCTACTGTATAGACATCATCTTATCATTGTGACCTGAAGTCTACAGTATAGACATCTTATATTCATTGTGACCTAAAACCTATCGTATAAACATCAACTTATCATTGTGACCTTAAGTCTACAGTAAAGACATCATATTATCAATGTGACCTTAAACCTACCGTATAGACATCAACTTATCATTGTGACATTAAACCTACAGCAAAGACATCATCTTATCATTGTGACATTAAACCTACATTATAGACATCATCTTATCATTGTGTCCTTAAATCTACAGTATATACACCCTCTTATCATTGTGACCATAAGCCTACAGTATATACATCATCTGATCGCTGTGACTTTAAACCTACTGTTTAGACATCATCTTATCATTGTGACCTTAAAC
>NW_018465061.1:0-534 GCF_002113885.1 Mizuhopecten yessoensis
ATAGTCATGTTACACAGACATGTTTAAATATGTTTCCATTTTACTGCTGTACAGTATCAAATTACAGGCGATAAGTTACTAACCATTACTTTCACCAATGACCTTGACATTTGACCTAATTTATATGATGTGGCTAGTGACCCTTGCTTTTTTTTCATAGTGAAAATGCTTTATAACTTTTTTTAAGAGTGAAATATTCATGCTCAAAGTCGGAATATTAGAATTAACAATTTTACTATATAATTATGTTATTTAAAAACAGCATGCACCTGAAGTTCACTACCCAATCAGAAATTACCTGTAAGGCGTTGTCAACAAGATATTCAGTGAAAGGTAGTGGGAAATAGTCATGGTCTAGTGCTGCAGCCTGTAAAACAAACATTTGTTTCATAAAAAAATATTTTCTGAAAAGTTTTCATCATAGATTTTTGGTGTAACTTTTTAAGAGATTAATTATCGAATACAACCTTAAAGCAGTAGAAAAATCACTAAATTTACACATCGTACAACAGAAAATGCTTAGTGGCTGAATTT
>NW_018465062.1:0-534 GCF_002113885.1 Mizuhopecten yessoensis
CAAACTTAATATCTCTTTATGAGTAGTTCAGTATACAAACTTAATGTTTCTTTATGAGCAGTTCAGTACACAAACCTAATATCTCTTTATGAGCAGATCAGTAAACAACACTGTTATTTCTTTATGAGCAGTTTAATATACAAAGTTAATATCTCTGTATGTGCTGTTCAGTATACAAATTTAATATCACTTGATGAGTAGTTCAATATACAAACTTAATATATCTTCATGAGAGGTTCAGTTTACAAACTAAATGTCTTTAGGAGTAGTTCAGTAAACAAACATAATATATCTTTATGAGTAGTTCAGTATACAAACTTAATATCTCTTTATGTGCAGTTCAGTACACAAACTTAATATCTCTTGATGAGTAGTTCAGTACACAAACTTAATATCACTTGATGAGTATTTCAATATACAAACTTAATATATCTTTATGAGCAGATCAGTAAACAATACTGTTATTTCTTGATAAGCAGTTTAAAATATAAAGTTAATATCTCTGTATGTGCTGTTCAGTATACAAATTTAATA
>NW_018465063.1:0-534 GCF_002113885.1 Mizuhopecten yessoensis
ACAAAGAAACACAAATTTACAGTGAAAAATGAATGCGCCGTTGTTTTTTTTTATTTTGTAGTTTAAATTCAAATAAGCGGGAGATATGTACTTATCTAAACAATTTTGTATCTCCATTTCATTTCCCTCCAAGTAAAAAGGTGACAATGAGTTGGTCGTTGATACATTTAATTTATTTTTCCTATATTTTGTTAATCCATATACATAACGTACTTTCATTTCCAGTTACACTATAAACTCATATAATTTGACTGCTTTTCCTACAGATTTTCATTACGGCTGCCAAAAATTAAGTCTTGGTGCCGTTTTTATTATGACTAATTTTAAACTATTTTATACGTAGTTTTACATAATTGTATACAGTTATGGGTTGATTATTATATATCAATGTCAGTATTACTACTTCTTTTTTGTATTTCAGAAATTGTTTCAGAAAAAAAAAAGTAAATATTAAAAATAGAAATCCTGAAATATTGCTCTAAAAAGCCCCCAGATACTTATACAGCCTCCATATTATTCTTATTGATAACATTA
>NW_018465064.1:0-534 GCF_002113885.1 Mizuhopecten yessoensis
GTGATAACGGCCATATATCTGTGATAACGGCCCTATATCTGTGATCACGACCCTATGTCTATGTTTACGGTCCTATATCTGTGATCACGACCCTATATCTGTGATAACGGCCCTATATCTGTGATCACGACCCTATGTCTATGTTTACGGTCCTAGATCTGTGATCACGATCCTATATCTGTGATAACGGCCCTTTACTGTGATCACGGCCCTATATCTGTGATCACAACATATGCATTGTTCATGGAGTGGCCAGACTTACATATGGTATATCCGGACATTGTCCACTGAATGGCCATGCTAACATATCGTATATCCGAACAATGTATCGTATAACTGAACAATGTCCACTGAATGGCCGGACTAACATATCGTACAACCAAACAATGTTTGGTCCTGTGGTGTAACAGTTATGTTTGGTCCTGTGGGGTAACCGTTGTGTTTGGTCCTGTGGTGAAACAGTTATGTTTGGTCCTGTGGTGTAACAGTTATGTTTGGTCCTGTGGGGTAACCGTTGTGTTTGGTCCTGTGGTG
>NW_018465065.1:0-534 GCF_002113885.1 Mizuhopecten yessoensis
ACCTAACAAGTTATTTTTAGAGTCAATCAGAGTAAACCATTATGTTTTTTTGTCCATACCAATGAAACAGGGGTTTTTGATAAGAATGTTCAATTGAAACAAAATCATACATACTTTCAAACCCAACAAAAACGTGCTGTCATCAATATCCACTGCTTCATAGACAAGTCCATGTCAAAATTTAGTAAATTCACAGACTTAATTCTGTAGTAAATTATACAATTGTGAATGGTTATATATTTCTAACAGAATAATTCAAATCAAATAAATAACCTTTAATTGCTCTAATATAATGACAAATATATTTAGTTTGCAACACTGAACATTTATGCAGCATTTACAATTACCCAGATATGCAATTCCCTATTAAGGTTAAAGTTTATTTATGTGGCAGGGTTCAATTGTACATAGGATTAAGGTCGCCTTCTAGCTTCAAGCTAGAGCGAATTTTCCTTCAGCTCAGTGGTAGAGCGTCCGACTAGGAACCTCGAGATCGAGAGTTCGATCCCCGGTGGAAGCACACTATTCTCTTTC
>NW_018465066.1:0-200 GCF_002113885.1 Mizuhopecten yessoensis
ATAGCGGTACTCTAGATAGGATACAAAGTGCTAGTAACTATAGCAATACTCTAGATAGGATACAAAGTGCTAATAACTATAGCAGTACTCTAGATAGGACACAAAGTGCTAGTAACTATAGCAGTACTCTAGATATGGGTCAAATTATTAGTAACTATAGCAGTACTCTAGATAGGATACAAAGTGCTAGTAACTATAGC
>NW_018465066.1:359-534 GCF_002113885.1 Mizuhopecten yessoensis
TAGTAACTATAGCAGTACTCTAGATAGGATACAAAGTGCTAGTAACTATAGCAGTACTCTAGATAGGATACAAAGTGCTAGTAACTATAGTGGTACTCTAGATAGGACACAAAGTGCTAGTAACTATAGAAGTACTCTAGATAGGACACAAAGTGCTAGTAACTATAGCAGTACT
>NW_018465067.1:0-534 GCF_002113885.1 Mizuhopecten yessoensis
TTGCATTTTGTGTTGAATATGGTACTTTGAGTCTCTGTGCATCTACTTTATTAAGTGCAACATACATGTTCTATGTACTATCACATTTTACCTTGTTATTATATAACGTCATAGTTACCATGACGTCTATGACATCATAAATACTAACTCTGTTATCATAAAGAACAACAGAAATCCTATCCAAACTTCAGCTTAGCAACAGACACTAATTCTTAAATAGATACATTGTGATATAACATCCAAGATTTCATTTATGTTTTTTGCAAAAGTTATTGCCCTTTGTTCAGTATTTGATTTTTTGGCTGGAGATCTCCTACAATTTTCGACTGATTTCTTTGAAACTTGGTAGGCTTTATAATCATGATATGTTGTTGTGTTTGCACAAAACTTAGAATTTTTAGGTATTGGTTTAAATTGCTCAATACCAAAAGTTGTATTTTGAAATCCTGTTATAATGATATGCTGCTAATTAAGGTCATAGGAGTGTATTATTGATAAACGGAAATAGGAAGTACATCCCTAGTTGAAAATCTA
>NW_018465068.1:0-168 GCF_002113885.1 Mizuhopecten yessoensis
CATGTGGGTATACAATGGAGCTATATGCCACCGTGTCTTACATGTCGGTATACAATGGAGCTATATGCTACCGTGCCTTACATCTGGGTATACAATGGAGCTATATGCCACCTTGCCTTACATGTGGTTATACAATGGAGCTATATGCCGCCGTGCCTTACATGTGGT
>NW_018465068.1:346-534 GCF_002113885.1 Mizuhopecten yessoensis
TATACAATGGAGCTATATGCCGCCGTGCCTTACATGTGGGTATACAATGGAGCTATATGCCGCTGTGCCTTACATGTTGGTATACAATGGAGTTATATGCCAAAAAGCCTTACATGTGGTTATACATTGCAGATATATGCCATCGTGCCTTACATGTGGGTATACAATGGATCTATATGCCGCCGTGC
>NW_018465069.1:0-534 GCF_002113885.1 Mizuhopecten yessoensis
TGGTACAGAGGTTTAACCTGCTGTCAGATCCTTGGTACAGAGGTTAAACCTGCTGTCAGATCCCTGGTACAGAGGTTTAATCTGGTGTCAGATCCTTGGTACAGAGGTTTAACCTGCTGTCAGATCCCTGGTACAGCGGTTTAACCTGCTGTCAGATCCCTGGTACAGAGGATTAACCTACTGTCAGATCCCTGGTACAGAGGTTTAATCTGGTGTCAGATCCTTTTTACAGAGGTTTAACCTGCTGTCAGATCCTTGGTACAGAGGTTTAACCTGCTGTGGTACAGAGGTTTAACCTGCTGTCAGATCCTTGGTACAGAGGTTTAATCTGGTGTCAGCTGTCAGATCCCTGGTACAGAGGTTTAATCTGGTGTCAGCTGTCAGATCCCTGGTACAGAGGTTTAACCTGCTGTCAGATCCCTGGTACAGAGGTTTAATCTGGTGTCAGAGTAATGTGTCATGCTATCATCTAGTGTTTTTTTGGGTATAAAATGGCCCTAGAACGGCCCCATTATCAGTGGACTGTGTGGATGT
>NW_018465070.1:0-534 GCF_002113885.1 Mizuhopecten yessoensis
ATGTTGAG
Organism: Mizuhopecten yessoensis; assembly: GCF_002113885.1. Taxonomy (NCBI): domain Eukaryota; kingdom Metazoa; phylum Mollusca; class Bivalvia; order Pectinida; family Pectinidae; genus Mizuhopecten; species Mizuhopecten yessoensis. The sequence goes on from NW_018465070.1 coordinate 9, forward strand.
GGTTACAATGAACATTGTGTAAGTAGTCCAGGGATGTCCAGGGTTACACTTAACATTTTGTAAGTAGTCCAGGGATGTCCAGGGTTACACTTAACATTGTGTAAGTAGTCCAGGGATGTCCAGGGTTACACTGAACATTGTGTAAGAAGTCCAGGGATGTCCAGGGTTACACTGAACATTGTGTAAGTAGTCAAGAGATGTTGAAGGTTACACTGAACATTGTGTAAGTAGTTCTGGGATGTCCAGGTTTACACTGAACATTGTGTAAGTAGTCCAGGGATGTTGAGGGTTACACTGAACATTGTGTAAGTAGTCCAGAGATGTTGAGGGTTACACTGAACATTGTGTAAGTAGTCCAGGGATGTTGAGGGTTACACTGAACATTGTGTAAGTAGTNCACTGAACATTGTGTATGTAGTCCAGAGTTGTAGAGGGTTACGCTGAACATTGTGTAAGTAGTCCAGGGTTGTTGAGGGTTACGCTGAACATTGTGTAAGTAGTCCAGGGATGTTGAGGGTTACACTGA
>NW_018465071.1:0-534 GCF_002113885.1 Mizuhopecten yessoensis
CATGAACATGCTACTGATCACATATCACCATCCTTAGCATTTTTTTTTTTTTTTTATATATTTGACTCCTGTGACCTTGAATATAGTCCAAGGTCAATCTTTTGAACAAACTTTTCAAACCTTCCATACCAGCATGCTACTGGCTAAATGTAATCATCCTAGCCATCTTTTTAGGAGAAGTCGTTTAAGTTTTTGACATATTTGACACTTGTGACCTTGAATATGGGTAAAGGTTATTCATATGAACAAACTTGGTTGTCCTTCATGTTAAAATATTTTATCATATTTGACCTTTGTGACCTTGAATTTTAGTCGACGTCAATCATTTGAACAACATGTTAACCCTTCATCCAAGCATGCCACTGGCCAAATATTAACACCTTAGGCCTTTTGGTATTTCAGTTGAAGTCGTTTCATTATTNGTTTCATTATTTTAAACATATTTGATCTATGTGACCTTGAAAATGCGCAAAGGTCAGTCATTTGAATAAAATTGGTTGTCCTTCATGCCTGCCTGCCTCTAGCAAAACATCA
>NW_018465072.1:0-534 GCF_002113885.1 Mizuhopecten yessoensis
CTTTTATGTTAGCTTAACCTTTTCATTCGTAAAATATGGATCGATTTTTACTTGAAAGTACACTTTAAAAAACCCATTCGTAAAACACTTCCGAAAGAAACATGGTTAATGGTACATTTGTATGATCAACTATATGTTAATGGTTAAGTATATATCTTTATAATTATCTATATGAACTTTAAATATGTTATAAACAGAGCTCTTCTGTCTGAATCGACGATCCTCTGAACTGATTTTAGAAGTTTGATTGCGTTCGTTTTTCCTCCTGCCCTGTAAATGTGTATCTGGTTAAAGGGTGGGGATCTCAATCAGTTCAAAGTTATGACTAAGGGACTAATTAAGTCTCTCAAGAACGAATCCATACCCTGTGATCAATCCTGCTAATTCTTTTAAATGTTAATCCCATCATACTAAGCAATTTTACATATGGTTATGGAAAAAAAACACCATAGCAAAGAGTCAACTAAAGCATAATTCGACTTAAAATCAATAAAACTAGGGCCAAAAAGGATTTAACGCAGGGCGTTAACTAAC
>NW_018465073.1:0-534 GCF_002113885.1 Mizuhopecten yessoensis
TACAGGCGTACGCGTAGCGGCATAAACTCGGATGTATATGTCATTGTAGGTGTAGCGACATAAACTCGGATGTGCATGACATTACAGGGTGAAACATTCCAAACATTATATTTTGTTATAATACCTCGAGTTGTTCTTCCGTAGTTTAGTCGCTAAACCTGTTATGTAATGTTTACATCTCTATTTTAATACTTAACCTGCTCCATATGCACGTCAGTCCAATTCTCGCACCAGGACATGTCTAAAGACTTTGTGACGAGTAATTTAGCCAATGCTCCATATAACTATACATCGTATTACATGTAGTCTTACATTCGTGTGTAAAAGTACAAATCCAAACAACTCGGTACATTTAATTATCCGATAACGTCATGTATATATAGCATTAACTTCATGTCAGGGCAGTCATTAATATACTACCTTGTATTTGAATACTCTTCAGTAAGAAGTTTTTTCCAAATTTTTAAGAATATGAATACAAAATTGCGGCACTTCCTAAAAAGTGAGCCAATTTTTCGCCAATCACAAATGTTT
>NW_018465074.1:0-534 GCF_002113885.1 Mizuhopecten yessoensis
AAAAAAACTTCTATGATCACATGTAATTGTCTGGAGCTGATCCGACAATAAGCCCTGGTAATAAGCCCACCCATAGCTACTGCAGTTTAGTAAAAAAATAAACAGATGCTATAATATTGTCCTGTAATAAGCTCACCTGCCTACTTCGACTCAGAGATCATGGTCCCCCCTCCCCACTGCCCTGGCCTTACTGGAGGAGAACTTTTATAAGTTTACAAGGTCAACAATTAAATATATCTCCCACATTTTCCTAAGATATAGACTAAAAGATTTTCTGAGTCCAGGTTATTTCGAGGAGCATCCATAATCGCTTTTCCTGATTCTTTTGTTTTATTGTAGAAAGCCAGTGAATGTGATTCCTGTAAACACATCATCGTCGTTGACAGCAACAGTAGTATGCAGGTTTGTCACGAGACATGCCCAAACAAATTCTACGCTGACGAGAACAAGATCTGTCTACCATGCTACAAATACTGCAGCAGCGGGTAAGTCAGCGTAAACCATTCATGTTTCTAATAACACAAACTTTTATAC
>NW_018465075.1:0-534 GCF_002113885.1 Mizuhopecten yessoensis
ATCTTTATCTGGAGAGAGTACTGGATGTTCATGTATGTTGTCTAACGTCTTATCTTTTTGTTTTACATCGCAATATTCATTATGTTTACAGCCTTGCTTATCGTCCGTACGTTTAGCCGAATGTGTTAATATTGTTTGAAATATATATATACACACATTCACATGTATATTCGTAGCACCAAATAACAGCTGACATGGCAGTATTTGGTTTATTATCTACCACTAATTGTGTAATAGATCACCTTTAAAGTTCCTACTTCAATTTATTTTCAATGTACACACGGACGCTAGTCTTTGGGTGAGGTGCGACGTCGTATGTCAAAGTTAGCAATCTTTGCTATCTGTCGCTTCATTCACTTCCCTTTCCTCCGGTGGTCTCGGATTTAACATTAGAGAAAAACCATCACACTTTTCAGAATGATTTACTCGGAATTCTCTGCTATCCCGAACTAGTGACAAGATTTATCTCCTTACACATTACACAGAAACTCTCATGCGGTTTTGTTGGAAGGATCGGTGACTTTGTTGTGTAAC
>NW_018465076.1:0-534 GCF_002113885.1 Mizuhopecten yessoensis
CCCATTGCATTCCACAGTGTATAAAAGCATGCAGCAAATTATCTTTGTATTTTAGTAGTTTTTAATATGATTCTAGGATTGAAATTTGTATATTACTTCTTCATATAATGAAAGTGTATCAGTTCCGCATCGTCCTTGCAAATTAATCGTAAATCGTACGAGTAAACATGATGATTCTTTGAAAATGTAGGTTGAATATAAATATCAATAAGGTTTGATAACTTACCCATTACCTTGACTTCACACAATTCCAGAACTGCATTGTTACTATAGTCTGATCCAGAGAGTGTCTCCCTTTGGTTGTACAAAGTTACGTAACGTCCTATGTTACTACAGGACTGGTTTTCGTGGTTTGCACTACTTAGTGCAGGGTTCGTGTCACTGTAACAAATGTCGGCCTGTGTAATGGGTAGATATGTGGAAGACGCCGTCACAATGATGGAGTATCCATTCCGACGTGTTTGATCTGTGGTAACAATGGTTAAACGAAATGAAACATTATTTTCAATGACATCATTAACTGATATTGTAAAA
>NW_018465077.1:0-534 GCF_002113885.1 Mizuhopecten yessoensis
CAGTAGTCCATCGTCGGTCAAGATTGCCTTAGTTGGTAACAAAATGGACCTATCAGACCAGAGGGCAGTGTCCGTCGAGGTAAACTTTTCTATACAATATGTAGAATGCTATTTTTGTAGGTTTCGTGGTACGATAAACATGTAACTTCAATAAAACCACAATCAAAACATCAAACACAATAATCTTTAACCACATATGTAGGGGAAATTTTGTTTTTCAACTTGAACGAAAAAGGATGGCTCTGTTTGATAATCACCTCATCTGCACCTAATTGGACATGACTAAACTGTGTTTTTCATGGTAAATAGAATTGAAAAGTTCTATTTTTAGTGCAATTTAAGTTAATCTCTTGCTTTTATCAATATGTTTATTAAATCTTCTCAGACGTATATGTATTAACGTATTCATATGTTAGCAAGATGCCGTTTACTTGCGATACAGAGAGAAAAACTAAGGGATTGGTCTCTTAAAAGCCGTGATATATTTAGAACGCATTAACTATCACCCTTCTAACACATGTCATCGTCTTGTTA
>NW_018465078.1:0-534 GCF_002113885.1 Mizuhopecten yessoensis
TTTTTTTTATTTATACAGTAACCACCCCTTAATTTAGTTTTTGACATAACTGTATCACAGATGGGCCAGCGGACGTCTATTGACCAAGTAGCTCATGCGCTTAGAACGATAGTATAACAATCTGAAATCCGGAATTCGAATGCCGGTCTAGCCCCACTGGGTATTTAGAAAAAAAGAAGGTTAAATCACCTAGATCTGTTCAACACCCAGGTTAAGTTTCTCTTAAACCCACTGATCGTCCTGGAGCAGTTAATATAGTTTATAGTAGAAAAGATACATTTATTCTAAATACTGCAATGGGGCAGCAGATGAATGTTTGTTCTGTCAACGCCCCCCTTCCCTGGAGTTTTCGTAATGGACTGTTTCAAAGGGGTAACCATATATTTTATACAATATATGACCTGATAGTAAAGGTGACAAATTAACTAACTGAAAAGTATGGCTTCTATTTTTAATTAGAAACTTGCTAATTTTGTCTATACACCGTATGATTAACACAACCTTTCATTGGAAATTGTTTATACCTGTACACAT
>NW_018465079.1:0-534 GCF_002113885.1 Mizuhopecten yessoensis
TTTGGATATTTCTCACACTTACTAAGACAATGAAATAAAAACCTAGCAAAAGTCCTTTTTTAGACAAAAGTCGATATGAGAGATCTAGTGTTACAATTGATAAGCATTGTAATTCCAAAATATCTTTACGTCAAAATATACGACAAAGATCGTGTTTTGTGACTTCTGTCACGTAGTTGTTTTATTATAGAGTTGGGTTCACTTAATTTGGATATTTTCTAACTCTTGGTCGACAAGACATTGGGTACAACCACTCCAATCAGGTAGGTAAGTTAGTTAAAGTGACAATATAATGATTGAGGATCCAAGTTTGAATCCTCGTCTAGCCCCGTTGCTTTTTTATTCTAAGCACTGGCGTGGAATGTTTATTTATTTATTTAGTTAGTTAATAACTTCTTCTTTTAAAAAAAAAAAAATGAATTCACACAGTATCTTTTTGCTTTTTTGATCCGAAAGTATTTATCATTTATCAAAAATGAAGGCATACTGGGAAAAAAAACTTCCAATGCATATGTGCAGCTTTTAGCAGTGTGT
>NW_018465080.1:0-534 GCF_002113885.1 Mizuhopecten yessoensis
AAAAAGCCGGATGTCGGAAATTTTGTCTCAATATTTTAAGTACAGGATCAAAGTTCATTTTTGTTATTTATTATAGATGGTAAGAACAGTTCTAGGCTGGTTAAGCGGTGGTTACTCACCTCTGTGGATCGCTTTAGCTTTGCAAACCTTTGACATTTTCTTAGCACATTTCAATTCAAATTTTAGATACTTTTACTTTTCAGTTAAATAAACACTTATAGAAAAGACAATGTATATAACTCATTTCTTAAGAGGGACAGAGAAGCTGTAAAACTGTAGGACCTTGTTATAAATCATGTAAACTCAACAACTTTGAAATGTTTGAAACCAAGTTATAATACTTTAACAGTTTTGAATAAAATACTTATGCGGTTAAGACCATTTCTAGAAATGGATTATTATATTTGTTTGAAATAATATAACGTTATCTGTATCAAAATGTCAAAGTGAGTTATCCTTATCACAATTTATGCCTGTGGTTTTATTATTTATGTTTGTCATATTGACGAATTCATAATTACAATTATTTTCATT
>NW_018465081.1:0-534 GCF_002113885.1 Mizuhopecten yessoensis
GGGCACCAAAAATGTCCCTTATTGAGTACGTTGTTTTTGGGGCAATCGTCGTTATTATGACAGGGCATCAGCAATGTTCCCGATTGGGTACGTTGTTTTGGGTCAAATGCTGGTATGTGGAGATTGTATATCATATATGGAGCCAAATTAATTCATGATATATCAAATTAACAGTTCAGATCGCCTGCGTATACTCTTGCCTATTTTATAATGTTGGCCTGATGTCTTGATTGGTCCAGTTAGTGGTCAGAGTTTTATTATTTATTCGCCTATTTTATTGTTCTAAAATATTGTGTTAATTTAATAATTGGTCAATTATATATTTCTCATCGGCCTAGTAATTGTCGTATAGGTCTTATAATTGGTCAATAAAATGTCGTATCGGTCTTGTAATTGGTCAATGTAATGTCGTATCTGTCTTGTAATTGGTCAATGTAATGTCATATCGGTTTTGTAATTGATCAATGTAATGTCGTATCGGTCATGTAATTGGTCAATGTAATGTCGTATCGGTCTTGTAATTGGTCAATGTAA
>NW_018465082.1:0-534 GCF_002113885.1 Mizuhopecten yessoensis
AAAGTCTACGTTTTTGTATCTGTCATACCAAAATACCCAACCCATAAAAGATGGGTAAAATGTCTCGCTTCAAGACACTTGGAACATGCAGCCGTCCGCGGGATTATATGTAGATGTATCATGCGTGGGTGCGTAGTTGTGTACGTGTTTGAAATTGTGGAATGCGTGTTTCATTATCAATATCACTTGAAGGCGACAACTGTCTGTGCAACGGAATCAAAGCATGTAAGTATTTGTATAAATAAAACTGTCATGCTCAATGACGAAGTAAGGAAGGATAAAGGAACCAAAATATAAGTAAAATAAACAATATTATAGGTTAACAGTAAACACGTATCATTAATTAGACAAACATAAATAAAATTGAAAATAATACAGACATAGTATTTAAAAGGAAAAACAGATCTGATTAAAAGCGTCAACAGTACAGCTGTTTGAATGCGCACTGGTACGATATCATAGCACAGCAGACTACTATATCAGGCTACCAAAGAAGGTTGACAACTTAACTTAATTCATAAAACCTGTCCTAGT
>NW_018465083.1:0-534 GCF_002113885.1 Mizuhopecten yessoensis
AAATCATTTAAAAAAATCTTATAATTTTGATCTCTTGGACGCCTGATTCTAAGTTCTCCAATTGGGCGGAGATAAGCTTGAAGTAAAGTGCAGCTGGGAAATTCTTTATAAAATCGTAGGGGCTGGTAGCCAGTCGATGTACGTATATTTTATGCCGTTCCAGCAAACATAATCTGATAAATGCTGGTATGATATACATTTTCCTTCTTTGCACCACAGATAGATTGCAACAATGCAGAAAAACTGCATAATTTTCATCGCCATCTTGGTCGCCATTTTGTTTGTGGCATTGATGCCCGAGGAAGCAGAAGCTCAGGGAGGTATGTCGAGAGGAAGTGGTGAGAGAGGAGGAGGAGGATGGTGGTGTAGGAGGAGGTGTCGCAGACAGTACATGCACTGTATGCGCTATGGTTCTTGGAGACAGTGTAAACGACGATATCGTATATGTACGATGTCGTGCGGCGGCTGGTAGTGACTCTAGAAAAGAGCCACAATGATAGAAGTCGCTATCAAAATGAATGAACATACGGCGAC
>NW_018465084.1:0-534 GCF_002113885.1 Mizuhopecten yessoensis
GTTACCTACACTATAGAAGGTGAGAGGAGGGTGTAATATGATACAGCGAGAAGATTTGATGAATCGATTTAAATACTGTATTTATTAAAGCTAAAGTTCTGTATACTTTCAATTGCAAATGAAACAATACAGCCTTCAACTCGACCCGCTGAAGTGGTATTAACACTGGTCAATGTCGGACACTGGCCTCATCAACTCGAGCTGTGTACAAAGTATGTGACGACTTGCATACAATGTGGATACCCACCACTTACACAATATTAACTGACAGTACACACTTCTGAACAGTGTTATGTCCGATAAATATCAATACTCTACCTTTTAAACAAGAATGATTTGATATAGTCTCAATTATTTATTACATGTTTGTGAATCACCCACTACAATATGATGTTTAAGTTTTTATTTTGTATATGGCGTTCATGATCGGATGTGACACCAACTTTCAGTTATTAATGTCGATATCCTAGCAGAAAAATCACGACATCTGGTATCGAAACCGAAAAAGAGTCCTGAATCCTCTGTCTGTCTGTC
>NW_018465085.1:0-534 GCF_002113885.1 Mizuhopecten yessoensis
TAAAGCGCTTTACAACATATGGATAATAGTATTAGTTATAATTATGAAACAAAAATGACTTACAATCACCATTTTACATTAAGCAAGAAGATAATCATCGCAATATGCATATGCACATGAGTCTGTGCAAAGAGCCTAAAATGCAGACTAAAATATGGGACTCCCATTTAAACATGAGTCTTACAAAACACGACCAAGAGCAGTCAACATTAAGAACTATGTTGATATAAGAATCCTTTGAAGTTTCAATGTCAAATTGTAAATCTGTTAATATCCTATATTATAAACGTACATTCGAGTGTATAACAAATGCTTTATATTCTGTACTAATATTTTAAAGACACCGAATTAACAATGCAACAAAAGATTGGTCTGTAACCCAAACTCCGAGCAATTACATCATATGTTTTGTGTTACATGACAACTTAACTGCTCGTTCTCCATTCGAAATGTGTATACAATTCAACGAAGCCGTTTTGTCATACATGTAAGCCTAAAGCCCTTCACAACTCCAATACAGACTGTAATAAGAAG
>NW_018465086.1:0-534 GCF_002113885.1 Mizuhopecten yessoensis
TGAATTTTGATGCATTTGGGGGCCAAAACAGGCCCAAACCATACAGTCCTTTCAAAATCTGAAACAGAACATGTGTTTAGTTCCAGGAGAATGTTACTACAGCATACAATACACAAATGTAAAAGGTAAAAACCATTATCAATGTTTTTGGTCTTGCTCATAAAAAATATTTTACAAAATATAAAAAAAAATCAAAAGAAAATATCAAAGCATGTCATCTTTATCATGCTTTTCAAAAAGTGTAAAGTTTTGATTCATGTTAATGGTAGGCTGATCAAAATGATCACCTGGAAAACGTGTTTATATTGACCGAGGTACAAATCACAACAATTTAGTTTAATTCAAGGTACAAGAACTTGTCGGAAGTTGGCTACAAAAATCTTGAACCTCACTTTGGTCAGTTACATCAACTTATGCTACTTTAGTTAGTACGGGAATCTGGAGTTCAATTCCTAGCTATATGGAGCTCAAATCATATTGCCTAGTTACAGAAACCTGGAGTCAACTGGATATTTGATCTATGGCTTGCTGGGG
>NW_018465087.1:0-534 GCF_002113885.1 Mizuhopecten yessoensis
GATGTTTGCAACATTGTCTTATATATTGTATATACACTGTATATATGTATTACGTATATTGTATACAATAATAAGGAAATAGAATGACATGAGATAGACTGAAAATTCAATTTCTGTGCCAGTGCCTAAATGAGTAATTTCAAATTGCTAAAGGTATCACAGTTTGTATTTATTTGAATACGTCCCTCACTGGCAATTAGAGATATAACATAATAAGTTCAGTGATCAGTCTCTCTTTACAGATGATTAAAAAAACAAGTATCACTAGTATGCTCAGAATGGATGAAAGTGTTGTAATTACCCAACAAGAGTTGCTCCCCTTTGTATAATATCCACTATGTGATTTCTATTAAATACAGGATTTATGTAACACAGATATAGAGTAATTTTGTTTATGTGTACATACTACAAATTGTTGGTGGATGAAAGCAACATTTTTGTGTAAATCTTTGAGAGGGATATATCTTTTCCTGTAGATGTATATAAAGTACAGACCTGTACAAGTTCACTGGTCCATTCTAAGTGTAGTGTTTA
>NW_018465088.1:0-534 GCF_002113885.1 Mizuhopecten yessoensis
CTTTAGTAGACTCTACCATGCATTGATCTGGATGAGTCCATTATATAGTCTACAGTGGTGAAAGGGTTAAATCCCTTACTGTCAGAGGTAAATATTCATGTAATATGGAAAACCAATAACTCCTACACATATCATATACATAGACATCAACATATCGTTAACACATGTCAAGATTACATTGAAGTTAAATCGACGGAGCTCAAAGACAAAATTGGATTCAAATCAGAACAATCAAAAGGAGTTGAATAGATCGAATTTCAGAGTAGATTTTTTTAGCCTTTTATAAGGTATTTGTAGGAGCTGATATTGAGAACAGGTATTCAATTAATTTAAAACTTTTATTACATATCGAATCCTTTACCTATAGAGTGCACAGTGTTGTAAATGACATTAATTTTGGGGTAGGAAGGCATTTCTATGAATGTTGTAGGCAATTCACACTAACATTGCAGGACTTTCTGGATGTGGATTGATGTACAGCATGAAGTGGGTACAACGGGGGGTTCAAGGGGGGTTCAAGGGGGGTACAACGGG
>NW_018465089.1:0-534 GCF_002113885.1 Mizuhopecten yessoensis
TTTGATACAGTATCCTACACCTTAATGTCAACCTTTGATACAGTACCCTACACCTTTAATAAACAGTTTATGTCAGCCTTTAACACAGCCTCAATAAACAACAACAGTGTAAATAAAAATTAGTTTTAGCATGGCCCTAACAGAGTATTTATATAAATTATAAAGCATCCAGTTCAATGTGTTACTGCACCACATATTTAGAGGGTACGTATATGGACTTTTCTCTACCATAAAAACCTAACTTACCCTGTTCACAATATAAAACATCAATGTTGGATGGGATATTTAGAGCTCGTTTCTGTATGTGTCTCAGCAATGTTGTCTTCCCGTGCCTGAGAACAAAGAAAATGGTCTTAACTGCATAATGACCAACAACAAAACACTTAAAATTGGTATTGATATTATAAATCCTCTCTGCTACATGTTCAGATTCTAAATGGGAGGGGAAGTAATTTTCAAAACCAGTTTTAATTGTTGAAGCACACAAAGAGTAACAAGAGGCCCATGGGCCTTAACGGTCACCTGATATATTTA
>NW_018465090.1:0-534 GCF_002113885.1 Mizuhopecten yessoensis
TGATCTGAAGAGGGAACTTGCATTTTCTAAGCTTCAAGAGGTAAGACATATTTTGTTATAACTGTTTTCTTTTTAGATTGTACTGAAGGTATTCCATGTAACAATGTATCATATGTTTTGTTAATATTTTCTTCCGGTATCTTATTTGTTGGTGAGTGGAGAGATGGTATTTCCAAATACAAGTGTAAAATAGGAGATTATTAAAATGTTATTTCACTACTGTGAAGTCAGAGAAAACGCTATATCTTCACATGCGATGATAAACGTTGCTATAGTGATTTATTTTTGAACACAATAAGAAAGTTATTATCTTACAATGTAAGTGAATCAAAGCTGCATAGTTTTTTGCACATCTCAAAGCATTTACATTAGTGCCTGGTAGATTACATTCGTAAGCAATTCGTACCTGACAAAACATAATTATATAGCGAAGCCTTATTGACAAATATGACGTCATGAGAATATAATACAAAATGTTATATCATTAATACAAAAGGAACAATTGATCAAATCACACATAATTAGTTAATATCA
>NW_018465091.1:0-535 GCF_002113885.1 Mizuhopecten yessoensis
TGACTTGCAACTAATTTACACAAAGGAATTTACGTAAGTCTAAAAGTAAACAATAATTTACCAAATAATAATTTATCAAATAATGCTAAATTAATTAATTACACATTCTGTAAATAACTTACCCTGCATGTGGTGCTGAGGATATATTGGATGAATAATCAATTTATGCCATCGATCTTCAAACTTAGGAAAAACCCATCTATACAATGTAGGTCTGACCCCCTGTAAATAAAGTGCCCAAGTGAAGAAATAGAGAGTGAAAAGCGGGAAATAAAATAAGCGTCGCATTGCGCATGCATGTCCAAAGTGGTCAGTCTGGTCAACAAAAGAATACAACACATAACACATGACATCACAGGTGTTACACAATCACATACTTATACAATGTGCATAATACGGGCCATAATAACAAGTATACGGAAAGCGGAAATACGGGTCACGTGACACAGCGGCACGAACGGAAAATGTAACTTACTTAACAATCTTCCAAAGTGAAGTATTTATTTTCTTTCAAATCCAACTTAATCAAATTAAA
>NW_018465092.1:0-535 GCF_002113885.1 Mizuhopecten yessoensis
TATTCATTGTCTACACATCGAGGGTAGTTTAATAGTATTCATTGTTAACACATTGAAGGTGGTTTAATAGTATTCATAGTCTACCCATGGAGGGTAGATTAATAGTATTCATTGTTAACACATTTAAGGTGGTTTAATAGTATTCATACTCTACCCATGGAGGGTAGTTTAATAGTAGTCATTGTCTACACATGGAGAGCAGTTTACTGGTATTAACTGTCTACACATGGAGGGTAGTTTAATAGGATTCATTGTCTACACATTGAGAGCAGTTTGATACCATCCATTTTCTACACATGATGGGGTGGTTTAATAGTATTTATTGTCTACACATCTAGAGTAGTTTAAAAGTATTCATTGTCTACAGATTGAAGGTGGTTTAATAGTATTCATTGTCTACACATTGAGAGTAGTTTGATACCATCCATTTTCTACACATGATGGGGTGGTTTAATAGTATTTATTGTCTACACATCTAGAGTAGTTTAAAAGTATTCATTGTCTACAGATTGAAGGTGGTTTAATAGTATTCATT
>NW_018465093.1:0-535 GCF_002113885.1 Mizuhopecten yessoensis
TCAAAATTTCACACATAAACACTTTACTGATTGTGCTACATAAACACTCCAAAATCCATTCTTACCAACCTGAAGAAAAGATTCGGAAACGAATGGATGCATATTTCATGTCTGAAGCAGCCCTTTTTAAGGTCCAACTGAAGTTATTATACTTGGGTCACATTCCTAGTTTATACAAAATCTTATTCTCATCTCCCCATAATGTCCCATACTAAATTCTAGTCGAATTATTATTAAAAATTAATGCACAATACTCTCTCTATGATCGTGTGACAGTCGTCATCCGAACTTCCAGTACTTTGATATTTAGCAAACGGGCAAGGGGATACGGGGAAAGAAGTTCCGTAAAGTGGGCATATTCAGTGAAACATCTTTACAAGATCTATTTGCAAGAAAGATGGGTACCTAGAGAATTTAGGTGTAAAAAAATGATGGAACCCGACCTGTATCATGCTAATCCTGTCACTTAAATGAAAAATGTAAAAATCACAATGTTAAAATTTTATGACAAACACCGAGTAAAAATGTAATTTGC
>NW_018465094.1:0-535 GCF_002113885.1 Mizuhopecten yessoensis
TCCACTATCTTCACCTTTTCACCATCTGTAGCTATCCCCTTCTCAAAAAATCACATGCCCAAGGTATGTCACTTCTTTGGCAAACAGTTGGCATTTCTTTGTCTTAAGCTTCAGACCAGCAGCCAGAAGTCGGTCGAACACAGTTGACAGATTTTGTAGCATGTCCTCAAAAGTCTTTCCTACTACAATTACATCGTCAAGATAGATGAGGCAAATTTGCCACTGTAATCCAGCTAGTACTGTCTCCATAAGCCGCTCAAACGTGGCTGGCGCAGATGTCAACCCAAATGGCATCACTTGAAACTCATAGAGTCCCGTCCTGGTTGAAAAGGCAGTTTTCGGACGATCTTCACTTTCCAGCTCAACTTGCCAATACCCTGCATTAAGGTCCAGTGTAGAAAACCATGTACACCCTGATAGGTGGTCCAATGCCTCATCAATCCGTGGTAATGGATAGGCATCATGATTACTCACTGCATTCAAACGTCTAAGTCCACGCAAAATCTCAGACTTCCGTCCTTCTTTTGAACTAGGA
>NW_018465095.1:0-535 GCF_002113885.1 Mizuhopecten yessoensis
ATATTACCGGGTTCAATAAAATGGTATGCTTTAATTATATTGCTGAATTAAACGATTACTTTGTTTTTACATGCAAGATTTAAATTAGTACTAATATGAATACCCGGCCTCCTCTGCCCGGGCAACATATAAAAAAAAAAATCAGAAAGGTTTGTCCCTTGGTATAAGGAAAGTGTTTAGCCCCGTACCATCTGTACCGGCCACATTCCGGTACTAAATTCAATATATATTTAAATATATCTACTTTATGTTTATGCCTATTATCATTGTTGACATTTAATTGTAAATGTATGACGGAAGAAGGCTGTGATAAATTGTAAAAACTTGTGCCCCATCCCTTGTTAAATTTTATTGGCAACACATTTATGTTTAAAGCTAAATAAATTTAAATTCTGAATATTGGCAAGTGTGCAGTTAAGTTCTGATGATGAATATATTACTGTTTAATAAGTTTGAATACGGATCTAGAAATCATATAACTTGGTTTCAAAGTGCGGTAAGAAGTTGCAGTTGCCTGACGGCCCCTCTCTGGGGG
>NW_018465096.1:0-535 GCF_002113885.1 Mizuhopecten yessoensis
AGACATATGATGGAAACATTAGACTAAATGAGACATATGACAGAAACATAAGACTGGATGAGACATGTGATGGAAACATTAGACTAAATGAGACATTTTAAGGAAACATTAGACTGGATGAGACATATGACAGAAACATCAGACTGGATGAGACATTTAATGGAAATATTAGACTGGATTAGACATATGATGGAAACGTTAGACTAAATGAGACATATGACGGAAACATTAGACTGGATGAGACATATGATGGAAACATTAGANAAACATTAGACTGGATGAGACATATGACGGAAACTTGAGACTGGATGAGACATTTGATAGAAACATGAAACTGGATGAGACATATGATGGAAACGTTAGACTGGATGACACATATGATGGAAACATTAGAGTGGATGAGACATATGACGGAAACTTGAAACTGGATGAGGTATTTGATAGAAACATGAAACTGTATGAAACATATGATGGAAACATTAGACTGGAGGAGACATGTGATGGAAACATTAGACTAAATGAGACATATGACAGA
>NW_018465097.1:0-535 GCF_002113885.1 Mizuhopecten yessoensis
TACCAGCAGCGCTTGCCTAAATTCACGCTACGAAACGCTATCAGGACTTTACTCAATCGCTTTACTTCCTGTTGTAAATACATTGTCCATGTACAACTGTTTTACGAACCTATATGTAGGTCTATACCTTCATGAAATCTCTGCGCTAGAATTTGATATTTCAAACGAATCAATACTTTTGTTTTATTCTTAAAAGACGTGCACAGTTAACTCGCAGTATTTTTTTTTACCTTTTTCATTATTTGGTGTCCCTCTTTTGTTATTCTGTTTGTGTAGATATAGCGCATATTTCATAAATCAAATATATCTCAAGTATTTAAATGATAGATACTTGAATGCAATGTTCATTCACTTGATTCGGTGATCTTGTGTAAATGTCACATTTCATTGTATATTTTGAACGCCTACTACGGTAGTCGGATGTACACTTTAAATTTTAGTTACATACACAAATGTATATTCTATTTAGGTATAAGTAGTTTTATCACAGAATTCATGAGGTAAGTATTTTAAGGAACAGGGCGGAACTACGTCA
>NW_018465098.1:0-535 GCF_002113885.1 Mizuhopecten yessoensis
GTAATCGGCAATTGTCTATATGGTTATAGGGTGGGGATTTCAACTTTTTTCAAGCTGTGACCAAGAAACTAGGTCCCTAGGGGTTCGGTCAGACCCCAGGGTCTATTCTAATATTATGACTGCATTCGTCTCTTTATGCCCAGCATTTGTATATATAGTTTTGGGGTGGGGATCTCAGCCGTTTTAAAGTTATGGCCCAAGGACTATGTTTTCAAGGGTGGGGCCAGACCCTAGAGCCATCCTGGAAGCAAATGTGCATTCTTCTCTTTCTACTCAGCAATTGTATATGTGGTTATATGGTGGAGATCTCAACCATTTCCAGACAATAACCTTTTTTTTTTTTTCCCAACCCCTTAGCCCGGGGGGTCAGCCCCACCATTTGTAAAATTTTGAATCCCTGCCTCCCATGAATGCTTCCAGCCAAATATGATCGATATCAATGGCATAGTTCTACAGAAGAAGTCGTTTATAGCAATGTAGCCAAATTGGCCCCTTTTGGGCCCGCCCTCAGCCCCCCCCCCCCCCCCCTGGGGGG
>NW_018465099.1:0-535 GCF_002113885.1 Mizuhopecten yessoensis
ATTAAAATCAACATGCAAGGCATTCAAATTTAGGAGCAAGGTATGTCTTTTGTTGTTAAAAAGTAAGCACTCACAAAAAAAGTGAAAGGCATTTTCACAGGGATGGCCACAATAACAAACTGGACTATAAACCAGATTTACTCTAAAAAGATCATATTTAAGTGGACTACACTGATTTCTAAGTTTAGTATGCAAAATGTTCAATTTACGTTCACCGAAACCTAAGTATATTGGTGGAGGAGATTGTACATTTGAAGTTAACGAGTTTTTAACAGAATGTAATGAGGGCAATGATCGTACTGAAAGGTCCAATGAATTCCAACCGCGAAGAGTTGAAGGTATAAAAGATGAATTTGTTAGAGAAAGCCTGAAAGGACGAATTCTATAATCATCATTGTTTCTAAGGGTATAACGGTTATTTTCTGCAACGGAAGATGGCAATAGAGAATGTAAATAGTCCGGAGTTAATTTGTTGTGCATTTCATACAACAGTTGGAGTTTTCTGCGTTTTCTTCTATTCGAAAGAGTTTCTAGA
>NW_018465100.1:0-535 GCF_002113885.1 Mizuhopecten yessoensis
TTTAAATATTTAAAATCCTTCTCCTTCTGCACTATTGGAGGGATTCTATCTAAATTTGGAATAGAGCATCCATAGGGAAGGGGACTAGATTTTGTATAAACAGATCTAGAGGATATGGCCTCGGCACGCGAGGAGCAGGGCCCTGTGAATAGGGGAATTTTAAGTTTAAATCTTCAAAATCCTTCTTCTGTACTATTCAAGGTATTTTATTCAAATTTGGCCTGGAACATCCTTAGGCAAAGTTCACTCAATTTTGTATAAACAGAGGGTGCATGTGGCCCCTCTGGATGAAGAGGGGTTGTAAGGGCCCAATAGGTGAATTTGAGGTTTAAATCTTAAGAATCCTTCTTTTTCTGTACTATGAGAGGGATTTTATCAACATTTGGCCTGGAGCATCCTTAGGTAAAGGGGACTCAGTTTTGTATAAACCGAGGGTGTGGCCCCTCTGGGTGCAGTGGGCCAGGGCCCGGTATGGGAATATGAGGTTTACATATATAAAATCCTTCTTCTGCACCATTAGAGGGATTTTATCCAA
>NW_018465101.1:0-535 GCF_002113885.1 Mizuhopecten yessoensis
GACAGTTCTGTAGAACTACAGGTATTAGACAGTTCTGTAGAACTACAGGTTTTAGACAGTTCTGTAGAACTAGGTATTAGACAGTTCTGTAGATCTAGGTATTAGACAGTTCTATAGAACTAGGTATTAGACAGTTCTTTAGAACTAGGTAGTAGACAGTTCTGTAGAGTTAGGTAGTAGACAGTTCTGTAGATCTAGGTAGTAGACAGTTCTGTAGAACTAGGTATTAGACAGTTCTGCAGATCTAGGTATTAGACAGTTCTGTAGAACTAGGTATTAGACAGTTCTGTAGAGCTAGGTATTAGTTAGTTCTGTAGATCTAGGTATTAGACAGTTCTGTAGAGTTAGGTAGTAGACAGTTCTGTAGATCTAGGTAGTAGACAGTTCTGTAGAACTAGGTATTAGACAGTTCTGTAGAGTTAGGTATTAGTTAGTTCTGTAGATCTAGGTATTAGAAAGTTCTGTAGAGCTAGATATTAGACAGTTCTGCAGAGCTACAGGTATTAGTTAGTTCTGTAGATCTAGGTATTAGACA
>NW_018465102.1:0-535 GCF_002113885.1 Mizuhopecten yessoensis
ACTAATAGTGTAATGTAGTCATGGATACACAGAAACCACAGTACTGATAGTTTGTAATGTAGACATGGATACACTGACACCACAGTACTAACAGTGTGTAATGTAGACATGGATGCACTGACAGCACAGTACTAATAGTGTAATGTAGTCATGGATACACTGAAACCACAGTACCGATAGTATGTAATGTAGACATGGATACACTGACACCACAGTAATTATAGTGTGTTATGTAATCATGGATACACAGAAACCACAGTACTTATAGTTTGTAATGTAGACATGGATACACTGGCAGCACAGTACCGATAGTATGTAATGTAGACATGGATACACTGGCAGCACAGTACCGATAGTATGTAATGTAGACATGGATACACTGACACCAAAGTACTAACAGTGTGTAATGTAGTCATGGATACACAGAAACCGCAGTACTAACGGTGTGTAAAGTAGTCATGGATACACCTATATAACAGTACTTACAGTTTGTAATGTAGACATGGATACACTGACACCACAGTTCTAACAGTGT
>NW_018465103.1:0-535 GCF_002113885.1 Mizuhopecten yessoensis
GATACCAGCAGCGCTTGCCTAAATTCACGCTACGAAACGCTATCAAGACTTCACTCAATCGCTTTACTTCCTGTTGTAAATACATTGTCCATGTACAACTGTTTTACGAACCTATATGTAGGTCTATACCTTCATGAAATCTCTGCGCTAGAATTTGATATTTCAAACGAATCAATACTTTTGTTTTATTCTTAAAAGACGTGCACAGTTAACTCGCAGNTTTACCTTTTTCATTATTTGGTGTCCCTCTCTTGTTATTCTGTTTGTGTAGATATAGCGCATATTTCATAAATCAAATATATCTCAAGTATCTAAATGATAGATACTTGAATGCAATGTTCATTCACTTGATTCGGTGATCTTGTGTAAATGTCACATTTCATTGTATATTTTGAACGCCTACTACGGTAGTCGGATGTACACTTTAAATTTTAGTTACATACGCAAATGTAAATTCTATTTAGGTATAAGTAGTTTTATAACAGAATTAATGAGGTAAGTATTTTAAGGAACAGGGCGGAACTACGTCATGCCC
>NW_018465104.1:0-126 GCF_002113885.1 Mizuhopecten yessoensis
TAACTAGGTATTCACTGGTGTATACAGCAGATGTATTTCTACCACCTTAACTTGGTATTCACAGGCGTATACAGCAGACGTATTTCTACCACTGTAACTAGGTATTCACTGGCGTATACAGCAGAC
>NW_018465104.1:331-535 GCF_002113885.1 Mizuhopecten yessoensis
ACAGCAGACGTATTTCTACCACTGTAACTAGGTATTCACTGGCGTATACTGCAGACGTATTTCTCCCACTCTAACTAGGTATTCACTGACATATACAGCAGACGTATTTCTACCACTGTAACTAGGTAATCACTGGCGTATACAGGAGATATATTTCTGCCATTGTAACTAGGTATTCACTGGCGTATACAGCAGACGTATTTC
>NW_018465105.1:0-535 GCF_002113885.1 Mizuhopecten yessoensis
GATAACAGTATCATTGTTTAGTATTGATAACAGTATCATTGTTTACTATTGGTTACATTATCACTGTTAAGTATAGATGACAGTATCATTATTTAGTATTGATGACAGTATCATTATTTAGTATTGATGACAGCATCATTGTTTAGTATTGGTTACATTATCACTGTTAAGTATAGATGACAGTATCATTATTTAGTATTGATGACAATATCATTGTTTAGTATTGATAACAGTATCATTATTTAGTATTGGTGACAATATCATTGTTTAGTATTGGTGACGGTATCATTATTTAGTATTGATAACAGTATCATTGTTTAGAATTGATGACAGTATCCTTATTAAGTATTAATGACAGTATCATTGTTTAGTATTGATGACAGTATCATTATTTAGTATTGATAACAGTATCATTGTTTAGAATTGATGACAGTATCATTATTAAGTATTAATGACAGTATCATTGTTTAGTATTGATGACAGTATCACAGTTTAGTATTGATAACAGTATCATTATTTAGTATTGATGACAATA
>NW_018465106.1:0-535 GCF_002113885.1 Mizuhopecten yessoensis
TAATGTTACCACCAGTGATGTTTCTTCACGTTATGTACTTGTAACGTTAAGTTGTGCCATTGTTAGTATCAATGTTTATCTTGTAATGTAACAACCAGTGATGTTTCTTTCACGTTATGTACTTGTAACCTTAAGTTGTGCCATTGTTAGTATCAATATTTACTTTGTAATGTAACCACTATTGATGTTTCTTCACGTTATGTACTTGTAAGTTGTGTCATTGTTAGTATCAATGCTTACTTTGTATTGTAACCACCACCGATGTTTCTTCACGTTTTGTACTTGTAACGTTAAGTTGTGCCATTGTTAGTATCAATACTTACTTTGTAATGTAACAACCAGTGATGTTTCATTACGTTATGTACTTGTAAGCTTAAGTTGGGTCATTGTTAGTATCAATGCTTACCTTGTAATGTTACCACCAGTGGTGATTCTTCACGTTTTGTACTTGTAACGTCAAGTTGTGCCATTGTTAGTATCAATACTTACTTTGTAATGTAACAACCAGTGATGTTTCATTACGTTATGTACTTGT
>NW_018465107.1:0-535 GCF_002113885.1 Mizuhopecten yessoensis
ACCAAATGAACTGTTTCCCTCGGCCTGCGGCCTCGGGAAACAGTTTATCTGGAGAGTCCCAACTCCTCGGGAAAATAGTTTTGACTGTTGACTGATAAGGCATGAAACAACTGTATACTGTATAACATGTTTACTACAACTGATGTACCTCCATTGTTATAGGTCTCTGTGACACTAGACAGGACCGTGTGTAACATGAACTGTATTACATGTTTACTACAACTGATGTACCTCCATTATTGTAGGTCTCTGTGACACTAGACATGACCTTGTGTAAAATTGTACTGTATTACATGTTTACTACAACTGATGTACCTCCATTATTGTAGGTCCCTGTGACACTAGACATGACCTTGTGTAAAATTGTACTGTATTACATGTTTACTACAACTGACATACCTCCATTGTTGTAGGTCTCTGTGACACTAGACAGGACCTTGTGTAACATGAACTGTATTACATGTTTACAACTGACATACCTCCATTGTTATAGGTCTCTGTGAGACAGGACCTTGTGTAACATGAACTGTATTAC
>NW_018465108.1:0-535 GCF_002113885.1 Mizuhopecten yessoensis
TCCGGTGTCAGTGATTACACAGTGATTATGATACCAGAGTGAGTACTTATGATGTCTAACTATGACATTATATAATATCAAGGTCTAATATGATAGTACATAGTACATGTATGATGCACGATGCACTTAGTTACATGCACAGAGACGCAAAGTACCATATTCAACACAAAATGCAACTTTATTGAAGAAAACGTTGAATTATGGGACTTTTCATTTTCAAAATTACTTCCCTTTGTTACTTATACCTTTCAGAGTTTCAGGGAATACACGGTAACCTGACATGTCGTTTTGTTCATCGTATCATTTTTTAGACATTCATGTTTTTTTTATTGAACTTGAAATTAAAAACCTTTCCATATAATGTAGCAGACCACAGTATCCAGGCCTGGCCATGAATTTTTATACAATGTAAAAATGTGTATAAAAAAAATCACTAAAATTGGTATTTGTCATTTTGAAGTGAACGGTGCAAGGCTGCATATTTTTCATAATTTAACCCTTTGCCACATGCAAGCGCCTCTGGACGCCTTTACCC
>NW_018465109.1:0-212 GCF_002113885.1 Mizuhopecten yessoensis
TAAAGTCAGCGTTACTAAATATGTCGCAGTGGTAAACATAAATTATTCGTAATTTAATATGTCATATTGGTATACATAAATTAAGCGTTACTAAATATGTCACATTGGTATACATAAAGTAAGCGTTACTAAATATGTCATATTGGTATACATAAAGTAAGCGTTACTAAATATGTCACATTGGTATACATAAAGTAAGCGTTACTAAATAT
>NW_018465109.1:219-535 GCF_002113885.1 Mizuhopecten yessoensis
ACATAAGGTAAGCGTTACTAAATATGTCATATTGGTATACATAAAGTAAGCATTACCAAATAAGTCATATTGGTATACATAAAGTAAGCGTTACTAAATATGTCATATTGGTATACATAAAGTAAGCATTACCAAATAAGTCATATTGGTATACATAAAGTAAGCGTTACTAAATATGTCACATTGGTATACATAAAGTAAGCGTTACTAAATATGTCACAGTTGTAAACATAATGTAGTCGTTACTAAATATGTCACATTGGTATACATAAAGTCAGCGTTACTAAATATGTCCAATTGGTATACATAAAGTAAG
>NW_018465110.1:0-535 GCF_002113885.1 Mizuhopecten yessoensis
GTCAAAAAAGAAAAACAAAATAACTTTAGCCACAAAGGTAAGAGATGACCACTATATCCATATTGCTATACTTAAATATGTTTTCTACATCAAATATTGAAAGTAAGAAAAATGAAGTGAAGGAGGCTCACATAGATATAACCCCACCCCCGCTTCGCCATGATCTTTGACCCTTTAACCTTAATCGATCATCATCAAATCCTGATCTCGCGTAGAAATCAATGTTCCATATTATGACGTAAAGCTGTTAAATTTCTTGAGGAATTGGTGAGATATTTTATAAACAAGTCTTTTTTATTTGCTTAAATTATGATCTTTGACTCTTTAACCTTTACCAATGACCATCAAAATTGTGTCAGATGTGGGAACTGATATGTACATACTTTGGTGTAAATATAAATTAAATATGATAAAGGATTCATGAGACGGTTTGTAC
Source organism: Mizuhopecten yessoensis (assembly GCF_002113885.1). Lineage (NCBI taxonomy): Eukaryota > Metazoa > Mollusca > Bivalvia > Pectinida > Pectinidae > Mizuhopecten > Mizuhopecten yessoensis. Next base: position 437 of record NW_018465110.1, read on the forward strand.
CCAACCTTTTCACTAGGGACGAATGGATCATGCCATACCGTATATCAGGCTATATCTGCGATGATGACATGTTCGCGATTTCACGGGTCAGTAACATGA
>NW_018465111.1:0-535 GCF_002113885.1 Mizuhopecten yessoensis
GACACTTGTGTCTCTTGTTCACAAGGATCTATCTACCCTCCTGTTAGTGACACTTAAGCTTGTGTCTCTTGTACATAGGGACCTATTTACCCTCCTGTGTGTGACCCTTGTGTCTCTTGTACATAAGGACCTATTTACCCTCCTGTGGGTGACACTTGTGTCTCTTGTACATAGGGACCTATCTACCCTCCTGTGGGTGACACTTGTGTCTATTGTACATAGGGACCTATTTACCCTCCTGTGTGTGACACTTGTGTCTCTTGTACATAAGGACCTATTTACCCTCCTGTGGGTGACACTTGTGTCTCTTGTTCACAAGGATCTATCTTCCCTCCTGTAGGTGACACTTGTGTCTCTTGTTCACAAGGATCTATCTACCCTCCTGTTGGTGACACTTAAGCTTGTGTCTCTTGTACATAGGGACCTATCTACCCTCCTGTGGGTGACACTTGTGTCTATTGTACACAAGGATCTATCTACCCTCCTGTGTGTGACACTTGTGTCTCTTGTACATAGGGACCTATTTACCCTCCTG
>NW_018465112.1:0-535 GCF_002113885.1 Mizuhopecten yessoensis
CGACGTCAAAAAGGTATAGTCCTACGGAGGACATTTCCAGGTTGGAATAGTCTGGTTCAGTTGCTTGCAGTCAAGTGCAGAAACTTAAAGAACTGCAGACACGTGTTTTTCCGATCAATATCTTAAAAATTAACATTTCATTTATATAATTATCTTACGATCACAAATATCCTTTTTACTGGCTCCATTCCGCGTCGCCAGTAAAGCTCAATCGGCGCCAGTATAATCACGATATACTATCTCAAATCTCAAAAAAAATATCAATAGGGTTATTTCCTAAATAACGTGTATTTTTTCAACAACCAATATACGGTCTCTCACTCCCGACTCATTGGATAAAACCAAAAAATAGGGAAAATGCATTTCTAACAGTAACATTCAGTTTTCTAGATATTGTATCTGAACGTTGTTGGAGAAAAAGGTCATGATACACGTGTAGTTGGTACGTGTATTCATGTTAATCTAACTCTCGTTAGTAAATATACAAATCGTAAAATATATGATTCGAAAAATTAACTCACATGAGAGCAAATCA
>NW_018465113.1:0-535 GCF_002113885.1 Mizuhopecten yessoensis
TATACAGACGGGAGTGTGATGTAACAGAAAGGTGTACACTAACAATAACGTCAATGTATAAATACAGACGGGAGTGTGATGTAACAGAAAGGTGTACACTCACATCAACGTCAATGTATATATACAGACAGGAGTTTGATGTAACAAAAAGGTGTAAACTAACAACAACGTAAATGTATATATACAGACGGAAGAGTGGTGAAGCAAAAAGATGTAAACTAAGAACAACGTCAATGTATATATACAGCCGGGAGTGTGATGTAACAGAAAGTAGGACACTAACAACAACGTCAATGTATAAATACAGACGGGAGTGTGATGTAACAGAAAGGAGTGAACTAACAACAACGTAAATGTATATATACAGACGGGAGTGTGATGTAACAGAAAGGTGTACACTAACAACAACGTCAATGTATATATACAGACGGGAGTTTGATGTAGCAGAAAGGTGTAAAGTAACAACAACGTCAATGTATATATACAGACAGGAGTTTGATGTAACAGAAAGGTGTAAACTAACAACAACGTCAAT
>NW_018465114.1:0-535 GCF_002113885.1 Mizuhopecten yessoensis
ACTGTATATAGCCCATAAACACAAACAGAGGTACTGTATATAACCCATATACTCAACAGAAATACTGTATATAGCCCATGTACCCAAACAGAGGTACTGTATATAACCGATATACTCAACAGAGGTACTGTATATAGCCCATGTACCCAAACAGAGGTACTGTATATAGCCCATGTACCCAAACAGAGGTACTGTATATAGCCCATGTACCNATGTACCTTAACAGAGGTAATGTATATAGCCCATGTACCGAAACAAAGGTACTGTATATAGCCTATGTACCCAAACAGGGGTACTGTATATAGCCCATGTACGTAAACAGAGGTAAACTGTATATAGCCCATGTACCCAAACAGAGGTACTGTATATAGCCCATGTACCTAAACAGAGGTAAACTGTATATAGCCCATGTACCCAAACAGAGGTACTGTATATAGCCCATGTACCCAAACAGAGATAAACTGTATATAGCCCATATACCTAAACAGAAGTACTGCCCATAAACCCAAACAGATGTCCTGTATATAACCAATAT
>NW_018465115.1:0-535 GCF_002113885.1 Mizuhopecten yessoensis
TGATGGACTGTATTGCAGGTGACTGAGTTTTGATTGACTTTGTTATAGGTGACTGAGTTTAAATGGACTGTGTTACAGGTGACTGTGTTTTGATGGACTATTTTACAGGTGACTGAGTTTTGATGGACTGTGTTACAGGTCACTGAGTTTTGATGGACTGTGTTTCAGGTGACTGAGTTTTGATGGACTGTTACAGGTGACTGAGTTTTGATTGACTGTGTTACAGGTGACTGTGTTTTGATGGACTATTTTCAGGTGACTGAGTTTTGATTGACTGTGTAACAGGTGATTGCATTTTGATGTACTGTGTTACAAGTGACTGGGTATTGATGGACTGTGTAACAGGTGACTGAGTTTTGATGGACTATGTTATGGGTGACTAGGTTTTGATGGACTGTGTTAAAGGTGACTGAGTTTTGATGGACTGTGTTACAGGTGACTGAGTTTTGATGGACTGTGTTACAGGTGNTGACTGTGTTACAGGTGACTTAGTTTTGATGGACTATGTTATGGGTGACTAGGTTTTGATGGACTG
>NW_018465116.1:0-535 GCF_002113885.1 Mizuhopecten yessoensis
TATGTTTGCTTATTACTCGATTCGTAATAAAAATATATTTAATTAGTGTGTCGTGTTTGTACTATAATCGGCCTGATGGTCTAAAAAACGTGTTTATTAAACACTCGATTAATAATTAATATGTCAAATTAAAACTATATAACTGTGCCATGTTTGTTATTTACTTCGGCCTGGTGTTTTGAAATACGTGTTTGTAACATTATCGAACTGTGCCGTTAAAATACATGCTTTACATACTCCATGTATATGTCAAAATAAAACTATGGAATTGGGCCGTGTTTGTAATTTACTTTTTGGTGTTTTGAAATACGTGTTTGTAACACACTCGAACTTTGCCGTTGAAAAATACACTCCATTAATGTGTCAAATAAAACTATGGAATTGTGCCGTGTTTGTAATTGATATCGGCCTGGTGTTTTGAAATACATGTTTGGTATGCGTAACCACTCGTATTCTGTGCCTGCATTAACTACATTCAATGTACACTATTACTTTTAGCTAAGGTATTGTAATATACAGTTGACACATCTAAATA
>NW_018465117.1:0-535 GCF_002113885.1 Mizuhopecten yessoensis
CACACGTCTAGTACCTCTCCCATTGATTGTCACAGAAGTCTAGTATCTCTCCCATTGAGTGTTTCACACGTCTAGTACCTCTCCCATTGATTGTCACAGAAGTCTAGTATCTCTCCCATGGAGTGTTTCACACGTCTAGTACCTCTCCCATTGATTGTCACAGAAGTCTAGTATCTCTCCCATGGAGTGTTTCACACGTCTAGTACCTCTCCCATTGATTGTCACAGAAGTCTAGTATCTCTCCCATGGAGTGTTTCACACGTCTAGTACCTCTCCCATTGATTGTCACAGAAGTCTAGTATCTCTCCCATTGATTGTTACACACGTCTAGTACCTCTACCATTGATGTTACACACGTCTAGTATCTCTACCATTGATGTTACACACGTCTAGTACCTCTACCATTGATGTTGCACACGTCCAGTACCTCTCCCATTGATTGTACAGAAGTCTAGTACCTCTCCCATTGATTGTACACACGTCTAGTATCTCTCCCATTGATGTTACACACGTCTAGTACCTCTTCCGTTGATTG
>NW_018465118.1:0-535 GCF_002113885.1 Mizuhopecten yessoensis
CTTTTTTTGTGTCTTTTTTTCAAATACTACATAAACATATCAAGTTAGACTCCTTATGGAAAATTACGATCGGATTTGGCTGAACTAGATTCATAAAAATGATTAAATCTAAGATAATCATCGGTATTTCTACCTGTCTGACCAACGTTTTGTTCAGGGATTTCCCTCTACTAGCGCATGCGTATAGCACACCATTTCTTTGTAAACAAAATGACTGGCCGTGTGAAGTAAGCGAAAGAAAAGTGGTGTACCGTGTCAGGTACGAAGCGAAAAGTTACCAAATGGTCAAAAGATAGCACAAGGAGTACGTTATGGAATCATTATTGCAGGTGGGAAGTCTTCAAAGGAGAAAATAACTGCCGTAGCAGTTAGTACGGTGCATGTATTCTTCCGGATAGCCGGTTAAGCTGAAATGGAATCGACAGAAAAATATCTAAAACTATTAAGCTCGCTTAGTATCATTGTCTCAGTTTGAACACAGATGAACTTTGTTTTATATGTTAATGGGCATGTATCGGAGAGAGTTTACTTTGTG
>NW_018465119.1:0-535 GCF_002113885.1 Mizuhopecten yessoensis
CCAGGTGTAGTGTGTGGTATACCTCTCTCCCTCAAGGTGTAGTGTTTGGTATACCTCTCTCCCTTCAGGTGTTGTGTGGTTCTTAACTCACTCCCTCCAGGTGTAGTTTATGGTATACCTCTCTCCCTCCAGGTATTGTGTGTGTTATACCTCTCTCCCTCCGGGTGTAGTTTATGGTTTATCTCTCTCCCTCCAGGTGTTGTTTGTGTTATACCTCTCTCCTTCCAGGTGTAGTGTGTGTTATACCTCTCTCCCTCCAGGTACTGTGCGTGTTATACATCTCTCCCTCCAGGTGTTGTGTGTGTTATACCTCTCTCCCTCCAGGTGTTATGTGTGTTATAACTCCCTCCCTCCAGGTATTGTGTGTGTGTTATACCTCTTTCCCTCCGGGTGTAGTGTGTGTTATACCTCCCTCCCTCCAGGTGTAGTGTGTGGTANCTCTCTCCCTCAAGGTGTAGTATATGGTATACCTCTCTGCCTCCAGTTGTTTTGTGTGTTATAACTCACTCCATCCAGGTGTAGTGTGTGTTATACC
>NW_018465120.1:0-535 GCF_002113885.1 Mizuhopecten yessoensis
CCCACATCAGGGTAGGACCCGGTACTGGGGCTATAATGTACAACTTCCGACGTGAGGGTAGGACCCTGTACTGGGGCTATAATGTACAACTACACAAACCAGGGTAGGACATGGTACTGGGGCTTTAATGTACAACCACACACACCAGGGTAGGACATGGTACTGGGGCTATAATGTACAACTACACACAGTACGGTAGGACCTGGTACTGGGGCTATAATGTACAACTTCCCACATCAGGGAAGGACCCGGGACTGGGGCTATAATTTACAACTACACGCACCAGGGAAGGACCTGGTACTCGGTATATAATGTACAACTACCTACACCAGGGTAGGACCTGGTACTGGGGCTTTAATGTACAACTACACACACCAGGGTAGGACCTGGTAGTCGGTCTATAATGTACAACTACACACACTAGGGTAGGAGCTGAAACTCGGTCTATGATGTACAACTACACACACCAGTGTAGGATATAGTACTGGGACTTTAATGTACAACTACACACACCAGGGTAGGACCTGGTACTCGG
>NW_018465121.1:0-535 GCF_002113885.1 Mizuhopecten yessoensis
CAAAATTATACAAATGGTGGGGCTGAGGGCAGGGCCAAAAAGGGGTCAATTTTGCTATATTGCTATAAAAGATTTCTACTGTAGAACTATGCCATGGATATTGATCATATTTGGTCGGAAGCATTCATGGGAGGCAGGGATTCAAAATTGTACAAATGGTGGGTCTGACCCCCCGGGCTAAGGGGTTGGGCCAAAAAAAGTGTATAACTTCCCCACCATATAACCATGGTATACAATTGCTGAGTATAAAGAGAAGAATGCACATTTGCTTCCAGGATGGCTTTAGGGTCTGGCCCCACCCTTGGAGACATAGTCCCTGGACCATAACTTTAAAACTGTTGAGATCCCCACCCCAAAACTATATATATAAATGCTGGGCATAAAAAGATGAATGCAGTCATGATATCAGAATAGACTCTGGGGTCTGACCGAACCCTTAGGGACCTAGCTAGTTTGTTAGTCACAGCTTGGAAACAGTTGAGAGCCCCCCCCCCATAACGGTATATACAATTGCTGAGTATAAAGAGATGATTGC
>NW_018465122.1:0-535 GCF_002113885.1 Mizuhopecten yessoensis
TCTTGTCACACTCCTAGATTCATACACGTATACTAGAGATAAGATCTCTTGTCACACTCCTAGATTCATGCACATATACTAGAGATCAGATCTCTTGTCACACTCCTAGATTCATGCACGTATACTAGAGATCAGATTTATTGTCACACTCCTAGATTCATACACCTATACTAGATATCAGATATCCTGTCACACTCCTAGATTCATACACGTATATTAGAGGTCAGATTTCTTGTCACACTCCTAGATTCATACACGTATACTAGAGATCAGATCTCTTGTTACACTCCTAGATTCATACACGTATACTAGAGATCAGATTTCTTGTCACACTCCTAGATTCATACACCTATACTAGATATCAGATATCTTGTCACACTCCTAGATTCATACACGTATACTATAGATCAGATTTCTTGCCACACTCCTAGATTCATACACGTATACTAGAGATCAGATTTCTTGCCACACTCCTAGATTCATACACGTTTACTAGAGATCAGATTTCTTGTCACACTCCTAGATTCATACACGT
>NW_018465123.1:0-535 GCF_002113885.1 Mizuhopecten yessoensis
AGTCCGTGCTTCGTCCGTCCGTGCTCCGTGCTCCGTCGTCCGTTCCTTAGGGATCTTCCTCAAGATTCATATGTAGGGTCCCCTTGGTCCCTTGTTGTGCTAGGTAACTTTTGAGACTGATCGGATAAACAAAATGGCGGACAGGCAGCCATATTTGATATTGACATTAAAGGCTTGTTATCACTATTTCTCAGGAAGTACTGGAGGGATCTTTCCTTAAATTTGATATGCAGGTTTTACTTGGTCCTTCGTTGTGTAGATTAACTTTTAAGACTGATCAGATAAAAAAATGGCCGACAGGCAGCCATCTTGGTTTTTGACAGTGAATGTTTGTTATCGCTGTTTTTCAATAAGTACTGGAGAGATCTTTCTCAAATCTTATATGTAGGTTGCCTTTGGTCCTTAGTTGTGCATATTAACTTTTGAGGCTGATCAGATAAATGAAATGGCAGACAGGCAGCCATCTACGATTTTAAGACTGAAGGTTTTTTTATGGGTATTTCTCAGGAAGTACTAGAGAGATCTTTCTTAAATT
>NW_018465124.1:0-535 GCF_002113885.1 Mizuhopecten yessoensis
TGTTACAGAAAGGTGGTAGTGGTAGATGTTTGGTAGCTATATACTTGTAGTAGTTATAGACAGGTGGTAGTGATAGTGGTAGATGTTTGGTAGCTGTAGACTGGTAGTAGTTATAGACAGATGGTAGTGGTAAACATTTTGGTAGCTATATACTGGTAGTAGTTACAGACAGGTGGTAGTGGTAGATGTTTGGTAGCTGTAGACTAGTAGTAGTTATAGACAGGTGGTAGTGATAGTGGTAGATGTTTGGTAGCTGTAGACTAGTAGTAGTTATAGACAGGTGGTAGTGATAGTGGTAGATGTTTGGTAGCTGTAGACTAGTAGTAGTTATAGACAGGTGGTAGTGATAGTGGTAGATGTTTGGTAGCTGTAGACTGGTAGTAGTTATAGACAGATGGTAGTGGTAGATGTTTGGTAGCTATAGACTGGTAGTAGTTATAGACAGGTGGTAGTAGTAGATGTTTAGTAGCTATATACTGGTAGTAGTTATAGACAGGTGGTTGTGGTAGATGGTTGGTATATATATACTGGTAGT
>NW_018465125.1:0-535 GCF_002113885.1 Mizuhopecten yessoensis
CATAGTTTAATGATCTGACAATAAAATTACAAAGATGTTTCCAAATTTTTTTTAAAAAACTCGACAGTAAAACCATATGAACCTGGACTTCTATTATTTTTCATATTTCTTAGTGTTTTGCCTGCTTCCTCAATTGATATCAACCCTTCTAAATTTTTAGATTCAACTTCATTAAGTTTTGGAATATTTTCAAAATTAACAAAGGCTTCGAGATTAACATCTTCCATGTTTTCTCTAGCATGATATAAATTTTCGTAAAAAGACTTAGTCTCTGCTAGAATCTCATCTTGTTTTGTAATAATACAGCCATCATCGAGTTGTATCTTAGGTATAATTTTTGAAATAAAATTTCTATTTTCAAGACTAAAAAAATAACTGGTTGGTTTCTCCCCTTCATCTTCCCATTTGGCTCTTGATCTAACTATACTTCCTTTAATTTTTCTTAATCTAAATTTTTTCCAGTTCCTTTTTCTTGACTTGGTAGTTGGAAAACTGTATCAAAAGTGACACGGTAGTGGGATCACTGTATCAGTAG
>NW_018465126.1:0-535 GCF_002113885.1 Mizuhopecten yessoensis
CACTACCTCTCACCGGTACCTCACGTTTAGCCCCCTGGACATCCCAATTTCAGTAAAGCCAGAGCACACCCACGCATATACGTACTGCTTGGTCGTCTACTGAAAGGTCGCAAGGCCGTACGTATAATACCAGACGTAAAACCATCAAAATCAATCTGTACTGGCTCTTATAAAGATTCAGCTACTGTTTTTTGTCAGCACGTCAGACCAGAAACGTTAACGTCTCTGATCAGATACTTTGTTTAAAAATGTTTTGTTTCAAAAAATAAACATCGGGCGGTTCATACGCAGTACATACACTATAGTATATTAACTCGGTAGTGAAGCGGACGTAAAACCTATCAATCAATCAATCAATCAATCAATTATAGTATAGTATATGTCTCTGGTTAAAGGATTTTAAAAGGGGATGGCCGGGGTAGTTTTGGAACTGATCTCTTCTGTGCTGTGTCTTACGCCAAACGTACGAACTTTTTTATGTGACTCTAGGTGTAAATTGAAGAATTTCGTCGGTATCACCCGGGACAGATTTTGA
>NW_018465127.1:0-535 GCF_002113885.1 Mizuhopecten yessoensis
AGTTGATAAGTTATAGAATTACTAGTTACTTCTGGTTTGGAATCTAATTCTAGTTACATTCGTATTATTTCTCTAGCCGATAAGTGTCTATTTTCCATGCTATGTACATTTGTGTTGTTTTACTCGTTTACAAATCTATTGCGTGTTCATTCCATGCTATGCTAGTTTTACCGATCGCGATTTCGTGTAAGTTCGAAACTGATGTTTATGATGGAGCGCCGCTTGTCGTCTTAATTAGGAACTAACATTTTAGAATTAATAATAGAATTTATTCTAGAATTTAGTTTTCATTAAGACAACAGCCGGCGCTTAAATCGCCAACGAAATTCGCGGAAAATAATGTTCGCTCCCTTAAACCGGAAACATATCCGATTGTGGCAGTAGATTTTGGAAAATGCAGTCGACAGTGCGGTAAGTCTTGGNATTAGGTTTGAGCCAAAATTGCTTGTAGCGTAGCAGAAAATCGTCATATTCATAGTTAGGATGTCGAAGCCATAACGAAATTTGGTAACTGGCAAAATGTTAACCCTGCACA
>NW_018465128.1:0-535 GCF_002113885.1 Mizuhopecten yessoensis
GTCCAAACATGTTATTTATTTATTAATTCCTCATCTTACCAATAAAAGGGATAAGTGACACTCTGGTCATACTGTTTAAAAGTTCGACAGGAAATAAGCTTTTCCGCAAGGCCCTAAGCTGATACCACACCAAACTGCGTTGATATTAAAATGGTTTGATGGGTGACCGTTTTGACAGACAATTTCAGAGATTGTTGGTGACTCAAGTCCTTGTTCCGGTAATACTCAAGGACAGTTATGCACGAACCCTTGTAATAACAATTTTTCGTTAGTAGGTACGGACATACATATTATCTGCACTCCCCATTTAGTGTTTATTTGTAAACAGAGATAGAATACTGAGATGTAAACATGGGTTGTTATTTATATATTGTATCTTATAATAATAATGAAATATAATTCCACCATCACATAAGTTAGTCATCACCGCACGAGTGTCTGTACCAATAAGGGAGTATTTAATAGAAGAAAAGAGGGGAGCATCCTACACTGATGTTAAAGATGATGCACATAGAAATAATCAGACGCGGCTTCC
>NW_018465129.1:0-535 GCF_002113885.1 Mizuhopecten yessoensis
TTGCAGACCTTGGTCTTGTTTTCGTTGTAATATGAGGTTTTTTTTTATTTTATTTTTTATTTTGCACACAAATTTACAATGGCATTATCAAATCTCACAATGCCCAGCGATATTTCAGCAGCCGTCATGTTTATTTCCATTGGATATTGTAGTTCCGGTCAGTGTTGTAATTAATACGCTAAGAATTGTGTCTCGTTCGGCATGGTAGTTACAGATGTATGTCTCGTGCGGCATAGTAATTAAAGTCCCATCAACGACACAGCTTTCAAAGAAGCTATATAGTGACAATGCCATGCAAATGTAAATATACGATTTTACAGTTTTAGTTTGGCTTACAATAAAGATGAAATCCTGGGCGACCCCGATATTACAAATAACATTTCAAAACAACATAACTCCGCCAATACTGAATTAACATATTCTAACATCTTTTGCAGCATTGTCTTATTTACACTTACATCTTAACAAATACAGAGTTTTAATTGACCTAACTATAAAGATGAAAGCCCGGGTGTAATGTTACAGTTGTATCACA
>NW_018465130.1:0-535 GCF_002113885.1 Mizuhopecten yessoensis
GATCTCTTCAGCACTCCTCTCACACTCGGATCACTTCAGCACTCCCCTCAAACTCTAATCACTTCAGCACTAAACTCTGATCAGTTCAAGACTAAACTCTGATCAGTTCAGGACTCCTCTCAAATTCAGATCACTTCAGCACTCCTCTCAAACTCAGATCACTTCAGCACTCCTCTCAAATTCTAATCACTTCAGCACTTCTCTCAAATTCTGATTACTTCAGCACTACTCTCAAACTCGGATCACTTGAGCACTCCTCTCACACTCCGATCGCCTTAGCACTCCTCTCAAACTCTGATCACTTCAGCAATCCTCTCAAACTCTGATCACTTCACTAATCCTCTCAAATTCTGATCACTTCAGCACTACTCTCAAACTCGGATCACTTGAGCACGCCTCTCACACTCCGATCGCTTTAGCACTCCTGTCAAACTCTGATCACTTCAGCACTCGTTTCAAACTCTGATCACTTCAGCAATCCTCTCAAACGCGGATACTTTCAGCACTCTTCTCAAACTCGGATCACCTCAGCACT
>NW_018465131.1:0-535 GCF_002113885.1 Mizuhopecten yessoensis
AGGAATTATCCCTGTGTGTTGACGCTATGATATAACAACAGGAATGATCCCTGTGTGTTGACGCTATGATATAATACCAGTAATTATTCTTGTGCGTTGACGCTATGATATAATACCAGTAATTATTCTTGTGTGTTGACGCTATGATATAATACCAGTAATTATTCTTGTTTGTTGACGCTATGATCAAAACACAGTAATTATTCTTGTGTGTTGACGCTATGATCTAAACACAGTAATTATTCTGGTGTGTTGACGCTATGATATAAAACCAGTAATTATTCTTGTGTATTAACGCTATGATATAACAACAGGAATTATTCTTGTGTGTTGACGCTATGATATAATACCAGTAATTATCCCTGTGTGTTGACGCTATGATATAATACCAGTAATTACCTTTGTGTGATGACGCTATGATATGATAACAGGAATTATCCCGATGTGTTGATGATTTGTTATCATATCAGGAATTATCCATAGGCTTTGATATATTTATAAGATAAAGAATTGTCCGTGTATGGTGACGCTATGA
>NW_018465132.1:0-535 GCF_002113885.1 Mizuhopecten yessoensis
CGTGTATACAGTGAAACCCGTCTAAACCAACACTAGGGAGACACATAGGTTACATTACGTGTATACAGTGAAACCTGTTTAAACCAGCACTAGGGAGACACACAGGTTATACTACGTATACACAGTGAAACCTGTCTAAACCAACACTAGTTATACATACAGGTTACACTACGTGTATACAGTGAAACCTGGCTAAACCAACACGAGGGATACCCACGGGTTATACTACGTTTATACAGTGAAACCTGTCTAAACCAACACTATGGAGACCCACAGGTTACACTACATTTATACAGTGAAACCTGTCTAAACCAACACTAGAGAGACATATGTTACGCTATCTATATACAGTGAACCCTATCTAAACCAACACTAGTGATACATACAGGTTACACTACGTATGTACAGTGAAACCTGGCTAAACCAACACGAGGGATACCCACGGGTTATACTACGTTTATACAGTGAAACCTGTCTAAACCAACATTATGGAGACACACATGTAACACTACGTATATACAGTGAAACCTGTCTA
>NW_018465133.1:0-535 GCF_002113885.1 Mizuhopecten yessoensis
CCTAGGTCCTGTACAAGATTTTGAGATTTCAAACCTCTAGGGGTTCTTGTAAATAGCTTTTCAATGCCAAAATTCCATCAGATATCGAGTACATGGTTTTGAAATGCAAAATTCCATCCAATATCTTGTACATGGTTTTGATATACAAAATTCCATCCAATATCTTGTACATGGTTTTGATATACAAAATTCCATCCAATATCTTGTACTTGGTTTTGATATACAAAATTCCATTAGATTAATCTTGTACTTGGTTTTGATATACAAAATTCCATTAGATTAATCTTGTACATGGTTTTGATATANAAGATGTCTAAATCTCTATCCAAGGTTTTTTTCATGATCGGGGTACCAAATTTCTGTCCGAGTCTTGTACATGGTTTTGAGATGCCAAAACTTTATCTGTAGGTCTTTTTGATATTGAGATGCCAAACCTCCATCGAAGGTCTTGCAAATGGTTTTGAGATGCCAATCTATCCGGGGTCTTGCATATGATTTAGGGGTGGTACACGACTCTATCTGAGGTCTACTGTGC
>NW_018465134.1:0-535 GCF_002113885.1 Mizuhopecten yessoensis
GAGAAGACCATGATAACTAATGATGAATTTAGGATATAATGTTCCGTTGGGAACAGATTTAATTTAATTGTCTTGTACACCACTGATGTTTTGTCTACAGCATGGTAATTATACACATTTATGTTGTAGATATTCTGGACGAGGATAGCTCAGACGAGGATGGGTCTGGTAGCGGGTCGGGTAGTGACAGTGAAAGTGAGGATGATGAAGAGAAAGGTATGTATACAGGGTAGAAAGTTAGTGATACTTAAAAACCACATTGTGTCCGTGTGTATTTTGGTATTCTTGAATATATCTATGCTAACTTTCATAAAACGAAATAAAGAATAGGTTATTTTTTAGCAGACTTCTAGATTTCAGTTATTTTATTATAGCTAAAATCGTCCCATTTTTGTGTTGCCTGCAACGTGAAGTGACATATAGGTATTACTTTGTCGGCGTCGTTGGTTGCGTCGTCCGAAACAGGATTTTCGTGCGATAACTTGAGTTCCCTTGGGTTGATTGAAATCAAACTTTGTACACATATTGCATACCA
>NW_018465135.1:0-535 GCF_002113885.1 Mizuhopecten yessoensis
TATAACAACAGGTACCATAACAACCAGCACTATAACAACCGGTACTATAACTACCGGTACCAAAACACCTCATATTCTAAAGTTGTTTCCAACAAACGGCCTTACGAGATGTGTATATGGAGATATCTTACCTCCCAAAACATTTATAAACTAATGGTGTTTTCTGTAATTGTGTTCCTTAGTATAGGTTCCTGTTTTGCCACATGCCTGAATTCTGATTCGGTCGCTTTGCTGTCATGAACATTAATAGATACCCGTAACTTTATTGGCTTTTCTAGTTAGTGATAATATAAGTCCTGGTCATTAAACTACACTCAACATTTTCCATGACTTCGTAACACGTAAAAAGTTGGTAATTCTGGGGAGTTACTGACTTTCACCATATAAGCAAGTACCATCACATTATTATTTCATAGAAATGGAATTTCCCGTCAGTTACCCCCACCCGAACCAAATACTCGCTCTAGTTTAATGAACAAGGCAGTACTTCAACGTTTCTTATGTAATTATACAGATAAGTGTCAGCCAGCGGAAA
>NW_018465136.1:0-535 GCF_002113885.1 Mizuhopecten yessoensis
AGGATGTGATACAAGTAATGGAGACCAACAAACGCACAAAAAACAAATCAGAAATTTCCAGCGAGGTATGATCGTCTTGATGTACAATTGTAGAAAAATCGAGAGGTAAATATAACACGGGTAAAATTAACATTAACAAAGCATTCATACAGGTAAACATTCACATGTAACATGTCACAGGTAACATTAAGTTAGATCAATATATCTCCTCGCCATACAATATCGTTTTGATTAATGAAACTACTCCTATCTGTAATATTTCTCCTGATTCTTTATTCAATATTTAATGTATGCTAATAAATGGTCTTTTTGCGATACATAAATATGAACAAAGTTTTCGCGGGATATGTCTTGCCGTGTCAACTTTATATGTCAATGAAGAAAAACAACAACTAATTGCTAATGTTTGACGAAGCTGCCGTCGCTGTCATCAGAAAGACACTACATTCATTAGTTGTACTATATATCGCCCCTTCGTCGAGGTAAGACAAAAATCGGCAGGGTACACAATTTGTATGACAAATGAATGACCTTT
>NW_018465137.1:0-535 GCF_002113885.1 Mizuhopecten yessoensis
CTTATGATATCAATAGAAATGATTTTTGAAAATATATTCTCCTCATATATGTACACTGTATATTTCAGTTACTTTGGTTCCAGCATTTTATACAATATTACTCATTCCTACATCCCATATCACATTATTAAGTATCTCTCATCAAGACTTACTTCATGATTCAAGTATCTTATATCAATACTTACCTCAGAGTTCCAGCATCCTCAATATATACTTACTTCAAATTCATTGGGATCAAACATGTTCTTTAAGACCACAACTTTCTCATTCTTCTGTCGTGCAGCACCAGCAACTTCCCCCAATTCCTTCTTCTCTGGTCTCCAGTCAAACAATCTATTAAATAAAACACATGGGCAAATGACATACATAATCAAACAGACCTTAAACAAGAGTACTACGCAGGGAAACAATACATACCTATTAGATACCAAAGTGACATACCTGGACTACAAAGGGGACCAACACACACTTGTTCCATACCAAAGTGATATACAGTTGTGTGACCGCACAACGCACCAAAAATAGTGTGCGCACA
>NW_018465138.1:0-535 GCF_002113885.1 Mizuhopecten yessoensis
AATAAAGTACCTTCATCGTGCCCATTGTATTTGATTTCCTGATTTACCTTACTCAAATTATTCTTATATTGTAACCGTTCCTAACACTAAGTAATGATTTCTTTAAAAGTGAAACATTTTGGGTGTGGAAATGTTAAGGTTTGGACTCTTTAAACTAACTGCAGTGATAATGTTTTTGTTTTGTTTTGCATTTGCAATGGTTTCGAAATCAATATATTCTTTTTATTTTCATTTATATAATCTATAAATAAATATTCGCAGGTTGAAATTTTAGCAACAATTAACTCAACGCGAAAAACGCAAACCATCTAGCCCTGCAAAAGTAATCCACTTTTAGTACAACTACCTTTCATGGATGCAATAATGCCGTGATGTGTTTGTTCTAGTTCCATACCGACTTAATTTTCAGAAACATTAATAATAACGTTAAATAGACCAGCTGAAATTCAATTACTCTCCTTGCATATTTGAGTGAAGCGTAAGTGGCGAATCGTTTATCTGATATACTTTAATTGGTATCTAACTCAGTCTTTTG
>NW_018465139.1:0-535 GCF_002113885.1 Mizuhopecten yessoensis
AATGACGGCTTCTGTGTTGTAGGTGCATTCATCACAGAGAAAGAAGATTCCATCTCTGTGGCCGAAGCTCTAAAAGTCATCAAAGATAACAACCCAAACTGGGCTTGTAGAGGCTTCATGATAGATTCCTCTGAAGTAGAAGCAAATGCTATAAGGAGTGTTTTCCCAGGTAAGTTTTATGTTGATCTTGACTGAACAAAAAAATGCTTTTAACTCATGAAGGTTTATGTGACTTATATGTGGTTCCCAACTTCCATAGCAGGCAGGGGAATGATGAAAAAAGGACAATTTGACTGTTCGGTTATCAAATAGACTACCAGATATTCAAAAGTTGTTGGAAAATGTTTACCAATTTTGGTATCACCAGAAAAGCCAAATAACAAACATATATAATTATCATAATATGTCATTTGCGGAATATACTCCTACCAAATTTAGATGACATTCATAGACAATATAAGTGCCAATTGGATTAAGACAAAATCAACTCTAAGTGCATGTTTCATGAATTTGCCTTTGTCCAGTTGGCATTCAA
>NW_018465140.1:0-535 GCF_002113885.1 Mizuhopecten yessoensis
TAAGTTGTTTTACAATTTATTTTACTATATGGAATATCAAGGGATTTCGCTAAAATTTGTTTTGCACACACTTAATACCACTGAACCGTCACAGATGTCTGATATTATCTAGGTCGTATGCTATACATGTCCTGTTTATATGAATATATAACGCATGGTCTAATTATCGTTATTGTCTGGCAATGCTATTTGTTAAAAGGTACACATTGTTACGTTTTTGTTACATGAATGATATAATACAGATACCTGAAAGAAGACCTATTAAGAGCACAGCCAGGTCTGGGTTTTTTCTTCCCTTAAGGATCCCTGTACCACTGCCAAAAACTGTCGCTATTCATAAGAAAGTGATATTTTCAGTCATAATTATAGCTTTGATGATATGTCATGTCTGAAAAGAAGAAACTTTTCAATCCTCACTGAGAATCAAAGAATCAAAAGAATTGAGACAGGAAATGTTATCTACAGAAAAGAAATTACGAAAGGAAACAGTGTACAGCAAGCAATGAAATTGTCGCAACAAAAGTTAAAATATCTT
>NW_018465141.1:0-535 GCF_002113885.1 Mizuhopecten yessoensis
TGCATAATATATGAGGATCTCGAACGTAATAGTAATATTTATGTGTAAATCATATGTACTTGCATATGGACGTGTCCTTGTGTAGCTACCGGATGTACTCCGCTTCCGAAGAACTACATGTTTGTCAGTGGTTTGAGATTTTAGCATTTAAGCATAATATTGCATATTCTGTTATACCAATCTTGTTGCTTAAGATAAATCATTATCATTTAGAGTCTACTATATCAGTTTTATCGATGTTTCGGAAACATTTTCGGATTCGCGGCGTGATATCACAGGATGTAAATAGTACATCATGGCGAGATGTAAACAAGTTTGGGATTCAACTATGTGAAATCGTCGAAGTCATGATTTTGTTAAATACCAACACAAGCGCACATCATGGATCGAGACTTTCTGTATTACGTTATTCGAGACTAGCACAAGCATTGTTGTAAATTATGAATTACGAAGATTTCGTACAAACGATTTCTATCATTACGGGACATCACTGAATAAAACAGCATCGAGATTCACAGGAAAGTAAATAATGAGG
>NW_018465142.1:0-535 GCF_002113885.1 Mizuhopecten yessoensis
CTTAAATGACCAAAGCTGTTAATAGGACGTAAAACACAAACAAAACAAAATTCTTTAGCTGTTTACTTGCTTCATCGGAATCCGTTGTGTCAATTCCTTCCCTCTACCATTTCCAAACCAACTGCGTTCTTTTCTGTATCATCTAGCGCTTCTCCATCACTCCGCCTAAACACTCGATCGCCAATGACCAAACATATAGAAAGTCCGCCGATACTTACCACTGGTAGTCCCGACTCGCTAAACGTATAGAAAGACCCCTCCGCTGATACTGGCCATTGACCAATCGTTTAGATAGACCACAATGCCGAGACTGACCACTGACTAAACGTATAGGTAATCCCCACCGCCTATAGTGACCACTGACTAAACGTATAGGTAGCATCGACCACCGAGATTGACCACTGACAAAACGTTTAGGTTATCCCAACCGCCGAGACTGATCACTGACTAAATGTATAGGTAATGTCCACCGCCGAGACTGACCACTGACTAAACGTATAGAAAGATCCCTCCGCCGAGATTGACCACTGACTAA
>NW_018465143.1:0-535 GCF_002113885.1 Mizuhopecten yessoensis
TTCGGTCACGAGCCCGGTGTCCTACCACTAGACTACCGTGCCTCATGAGTTAGATAAACACATCGATGGGAGCCGAAACAAATGTAGTTAGTTACCGGATAGACTTCTAAAGTGTCTTCCCTGCAGTTATTAAATATACCACATATTATCATCACATTTATTAATACATAAATATATTCAGTCATTCAATAGAACGAAAGAGTGCCAGCAGGTAATCACCCGCTTCCCAAGGATCTTAAACATTTGTTCACACTCATAACAAATAAGAATAGTAGATATGTACTACACTTTGGATAACAACTGTTTGTTATCCAAAGTGTAGTACATATCTACAGAGGTAGGTTTTCGTACTCCATGGTTATGATGTACTTACATTGTATGTTATCCAAAGTGTAGTATCATAGCTTCAGAGGTAGGTTTTTGTTAATTTTGAGATTTTCCCGTATTTTATTTTATGACTTAAATACAAAATTGCTAACCCAAAAGGATATCTAGGGAACAATATCCTTTTTTAATTGATATATTATTCTTATTT
>NW_018465144.1:0-535 GCF_002113885.1 Mizuhopecten yessoensis
CAGGTACAGTACCATCTACCTTATATATACTGCATAAACAACAAAGTCAATCTTGTATCTAACGTCAATATCGTGTACATACAGGTACAGTACCATCTACCGTATATCCAAAGTCAAGGTCACGTAAACTGTATAAAAAGCAAAGTCAATCTTGTATCTGACAAGGTCATCGAGATATTCAGGTACAGCACATTTCATCATATATATCAAAAGTCAAGGTCAAAGACATATACAAGTACAATACAATCAATATTGCTTCTATGATAGAAGTCATACTTGTTTTCAGTACAATTAACTCTGCATTATGTTCAAGGTCACAGACAAACCATCTATAGTGTATCTACATTGTATAAGGTGAAGGTCACAGACACACAGGTACAGTATCACCTTTATTGTCGTTTCTTTGGCCAAGATCATAGACACACAGGTCTTTATCAAATCTATAATCATACCAGAAAAATAAATTTTGAATGCATGATTTCATAATTTTATTGTGGTATGGTAATCCTTAACCACTGAGTGTTTTGAAGAGAGT
>NW_018465145.1:0-535 GCF_002113885.1 Mizuhopecten yessoensis
TATATATATATATATATCATATAATGCAGCATTCCTTGGGCTTATAAAATGGGAACCAAAACATGTGGCGTATTTTTTGGTCCCCACCTTAAACCAGAGACAATATTAACATTTTTCATGAATAATATTAAAATTCTATAACTGTCGTCTTTTCTAATGAATAAAAACGGCCATTATCAATGCTACACCAAGGTCGTTGTTATATATATTGAGTTGGTCCTGTATAAATATTGATATAGATCTAATTTGTTACCTGGGATCGGTCAATACCTGTCAATACTTCGGCACTCCTGTGAATTTCTTTTTATCTATGTAACACATAATTTAATTCCTAATTTTTTATGTAACATGTGATTGAATTCCTTTTTATTTATGTAACACGTGAATGAATTTCTTTTTATTATGTAACACATGAATGATTCCTTATTATTTGTGTAACACATGTCTGAATTCCTTTTCATTTATGTTACACATGAATTAATTCTTTTTATTATGTAACATACGAATGAATTTCTTGTTATTTTGTAACACATGA
>NW_018465146.1:0-535 GCF_002113885.1 Mizuhopecten yessoensis
CCATGATATTACGACGTATACTATATCGAGTTGTAACTATTAACATGTTTTGGTTATTGTTATTTACATAATATGTCGACATATCATATACTGATTTATTGTTATTAACTTCATATTTCGACAGACAATATATTGAATAATTGTTTTGGCATGATATGTCGATACACAATGTATCGAGTAAGCTGTTACTACAAGCCAGAAACGTATATATATGACATACGTCTCTAGCTGTACAAGCAGAAGACAACCGATTCACACTCGGGCAGTGTACATGTACTTGCCTTGGGTCCTTGCGGTCTCGGCCGCTCATAGGGATTTAGTTCTTGACACAGTTATCTTAATATAGCCTCCAAAAGTACAACGACGGTTTTAATGACACTTTGTGAACAGAACATCTGTGATTCATAACAACTAAGATATATGGTATGCGATGGACAGTATAAATCGGGAGTTAATCTGACAACAATGATTGAAACGAATGACACATGTAGACTTCAAAGGAAAAGCTTCGTAAATAGAACTTATCTAAATTGAC
>NW_018465147.1:0-535 GCF_002113885.1 Mizuhopecten yessoensis
GTAGATATTGTTATTACAAATATATACAACCAGGTAGATATTGTTGTAATGAATATACAACCATACACACTACCTACACACTGATTAAACTATAACCTTGGTATGTATGATAGCTCTCCAAAGAAATTGTGCTCAAATAAATCGATTTCACTTAATGTATTTAGGCAATTTAATTTGCTTAAATATAAAATCAAATTTAGTATGTGAGTTGAGATAAAGTTGAGTTTAACGTGTTTGAGAAGTGGAGCTTGATGATATATATTTACATAGCCAAGTGTTCCGTATTTGTGAAGTATATATAAGTAACTACAGGATCTAACAGGTAAATGCCGCTCTATTAATTGGGCATTATGGATTTCTAAGTAATCAATTACACACGCGGACACAAATGCTAATGTAATTGATGAGGAAAATTAACGTGCCTTTGTATCACACCATCCTACGTACTCTTACTTACCAGTGCACATATACATACCAGTATGACACTGCTATACATCGGTAATGACAACAACATGACATTCACTAGCATTAAATG
>NW_018465148.1:0-535 GCF_002113885.1 Mizuhopecten yessoensis
TTTTACCATTGCAATGCATTGCATTGTCACTTCATTTGATAGATTATATTCTTGCCTGCTACATCATTTAATAGTTCATTATGGTCAGTACAAATGTTTATTCCCATTTCAGCTCTAGTGCATACAGGTTTAGGGGGCAGACAGATAAATGGAATGCTGACCGCACTAAATATTCCACCTGTAAGCAACACATTATTGCAAGCTCGGCAGAAGGAGACAGGGTCTGCTATTGAAGACATTGCGGAAAACTCCATGCAAGACAACCTTTTGGAGGAGATAAGATTGACAACTGAGTATGTTAAAATTGAAATGTTAAAGTAACGGGTATAAAAGTCTTCAATAAGAAGAGTGCACATAAATACATACTAGTACATTACAAGAAATTAAAACTTTATTTCATATTGTTGCAATTGCATATTTTATTTCATATAAATGTAGTCAGTCTTTACCTACACGAACATTTACAGACCTGAATACTTCAAATGGCTCTACTTTGGAAGCATTGCAATTGATGTATATTCATTTTAAAATATCA
>NW_018465149.1:0-535 GCF_002113885.1 Mizuhopecten yessoensis
TATATATATATATATACCTGTATACTAAATCTCACATTTAATCTCGAATCGCTGTTCGATTCTGCCTGTGCTGTCTTCTACTCACCAGATTTCAAAATGTTTGACTTGAACGATGCTATTTTGTAGATGATGCAAAACCTGCGGTGCAACGAATTGTTTACAAGTGTGGGAACCGTTCGAATTTAAATTTATTCATTCTTTTTAAACTTGATATAAGACGAATAAATTCCTAAGTAACTTATATTTATTTCTAGTTTTATTACTAGAACACTGTCAATTAAATACAATTTTTGCTAATTGTAAAAAAACGTCATTGCTCCTTTTAGGTGAATCATTGCACTACGGTTGAAAACCCCTCAAATCAACAGGGGGCTCACGTTAGACGCCTCTGAAGATAAACATGCAGAGAAAAACAGCTGGTCTATTCTTGATTTTTGCGGAAAGAAACCATCCCTGATTATGCAGGGGCCCACATTTATCACCTCTTAATATCATTCCTCGAATCACCACATCTTATTAAAAAGACAGCGAAATC
>NW_018465150.1:0-535 GCF_002113885.1 Mizuhopecten yessoensis
TTTTTTTTTTTTTTTAAATGTGCGGGACAAATTAATAATTTTGACAAGTTTATATATTTTAAATCTCCAGCAAAACTGTAGATTGTCAAGTTGTAATGTATCAAATGTTAATATGACGGTTAACGTTATCATTATTTTCGAGTACAATGAACATCCAGGTTAACACATCGTTGATCAGTTCAAAGCAATATGTATTAATGCATTGTTGCAAACATATATAACTTATCTTTCAACAAAAGTATCTTTTGTTTCGCAGAGGAAACCTGTTACTCTCCGTTAAAAGATGCCAGCTCTTCTACTACGGCCTTGCTAGTGGTTGGTGCGATTTTAATCTTGATATCATTTGGTGTGTTGGGGTTTTCGATCTGTCTGTATAGTAAGTATACTTTTTTTAAACATAATAAACCATTATTTGTAACCTTTGTTGTCATGTCTATTAACCACATTAAATGAAATATGTGGCGAAATAAACATCACCTGACAATTTTAGAAACGTTAAAAATAAGATACAGATAAGTTTATGTAGCAGAGAGCA
>NW_018465151.1:0-535 GCF_002113885.1 Mizuhopecten yessoensis
TGGCTGAAACGACTGATGAGAAAATCATAGGTAAGTTAATGTTGACCACTCATCCTAGGGACTCGTTAACGAAGCTTCGGACAAAGCCGGGGTAACGTAGTATTTCTTTAAGTCAGTAATCTTTATACGAACATATAGAAATATCCAGTTGAAGGCCAGATTAATAAACCCATCTCCCTGTCATTTGATGTCAAAAGGGTTTGAAGGAGGCTCCACACTTTGGCAATTAACCAGAAAAAAATCGTTGAAACTTTTACAAAATGGTTATGCAATTATTTAGAGTTGATTTTATGAAAATCTAAGCATTCCGATAGTTTGGGGATTTTTTGGGAAAAAATACCTAAAATTTGAATTATCGTCAATTCTAATATTTTTCGTTTATTTTTTGTGTGTGGCATTGTTCGGAACAATAACAACAACAGTATGAAAAGAAGCATTGCTTATTAACCCTACACATATTTTATTTATCGCAAAATAAATAACACACGTTACACAAAAGGTTTTTTATTGAATTTGTACGGATTTTTTTTTTTTT
>NW_018465152.1:0-535 GCF_002113885.1 Mizuhopecten yessoensis
ACGGTAAACAAGCCGAATTCCGGTCACGTGACACATATTTTTATGTCTCCTCTGGTCATATAAGTAATCATTCGTAGAAAGGAATTTTTGTTTGTCACATGCGGCCGCTTTCATTTCTGCATGCTAACTGTCCAATAACACTATATTATGGCTATCGGAAGCAGAAGAAGCTTCCAAATGACACTAATCAAATTAATGCGTCCATACCTCTATATTTACCATCATATGGCATTGCCACTATATAACTCTACCAAATTTAGTTGGCATTCATATAGGCTATGAATGCCATGGACCGATTGCTGACGTCATAATTGTTACGTTGGATACCACTGACCCTCCCGGGCGATGGCTGTTCTATTCATTGAACAAGCATCCACGATACATATATAATTTTAACTAAATGCTGAAAAATAATAAGTTTTATTGATTTTTTTAGTAGATTAACAGATTCCCAAAATGCTAGCGCACTTCATTGAATTTGTCTTTGTCGAGTTGGCATTCATATTGCCTATGAATGCCAACTGAAAGCAGTTCA
>NW_018465153.1:0-536 GCF_002113885.1 Mizuhopecten yessoensis
AAATTTTTCATATAAATGTCAAATTGTAGCAACGTCTATTTCCAATAAAAATCCAACAACCTTATGACCTATAGTCATGTTTGATAATTTAACAATACGTCGCACCAATTTATTATCGCAACTGATCAAATTTTCATCAATAAGGTCTGCTGCTCATGATGAGCCCAACTATAAAGCTAGATGTTGCAAAATAGTAAAGTTATGCAGTCTCACACACATAAAAGTTTAGTATGTTATGTACATTTTTAGTTGTTTCTCATCTTTATGGAAGTGATAGACATATTTCCGTTTTTTGTACACCAACATACTTTGGATATTATTTGGCACATTATGTTGACTGACGATAGTAGAAATTTCGAAAAAATCGGTGTTCGGTAAATGTGTCATCTTAAGGATAATATGTTGTATGACCAATTTCAAAATAAATCTTCAATAACTACAGGTCAATGCAAGTACTTCATAGTTAACCCAAAAACATTCCAATATACTACCAAGGTGGATGATATGGTTTATAGTAGAGTATGACTGTTTAACTA
>NW_018465154.1:0-536 GCF_002113885.1 Mizuhopecten yessoensis
CTTAACTCGCTTTCCAGATTATCAATGTTTATAGGCGTGCTGGCCTTGGAATCGAAATCACGCAGTTCTTTGAAACCTGAGGAATTGAAGGCGGTGGTGATATCGGGGAGTTCATTTAGTCAGTTCTGATTGGATGTGGCTGATTGACTTTTTTGGTTATTTTTTCCTTTTGCACACTCTGGAGCTGGATGGTTGGGTGATTTGCATATTTGGCAGCAGTGAATCATTCGTGCAAAATTGTTGTGGGTGAGACTGCATGCAGCCATTGGAATTGTAATTGTTGCACAACTCTTTTCCATTATGGAATAGCCTTGGCCGACCCCTCTTGTCAGTCTTATGTTGGGCATGGTCTTGGGAACTACCCTGGTTGTTGTTGTTTGCCTGTTTGGGGTTGGATCTCCCATGTTCTGGGTAGGCCGGACTGTTTTGGTCGTTGTGGAATCGGGTGTTGAGGAGAGAGGGACAGAAACCGGAATAGTGGCTCGCGCTACGACAGTGTTCGCAAGTGACGCTTCTCAGACCTGAGAACATCTTTA
>NW_018465155.1:0-536 GCF_002113885.1 Mizuhopecten yessoensis
TATCTCGTCTTTTAGCTTTGACGTTGATTCGTCTTTTAGCTTTGTAAGTTTAACGTTATTTCGTCTTTTCGTTATTACGACTTTTCGTTATTTCACTTTTCGTCTTTTCTTCTTTCAGCTTTGGCGTCATTTCATTATTTAGCTTTGGTGTTATTTCGTCTTTTCGCTTTGTCTTTGTTTCGTCTCTTCGTTTCTTTGTCTTTTCGTTTTGCTTTGAGCTTGCTGTCAAATCCCTATTTATCTATTACAGGTTGTTTTTTTTATGTTATTGTTGTTGTAATAATAATTACACCGCTTTATCACGTAGTCGGTCTCAAAAGGATTCACAAATTATTATCCGTTATTATAGGGCCTTTGCAAACAGCCAATTTCTATTTCAACTCCATTGGAGCATACAGCAGGTATTGCCATTTTGGCGCTCACAGCTAACATTCAATAATTCTTGCATTGCCCAAACACGTACTGTTTTACAGTAGAGTAGACTGGAACAGTCGGAGTAAAGTATCTTGTTCAAATATACAACACAGTACCGTGAC
>NW_018465156.1:0-536 GCF_002113885.1 Mizuhopecten yessoensis
AGAGCAAGATATCACCGCTTCTCAGGAAAGGTACGTAATTATGTAGCCAATAGAGAGCAAGATATCACCGCTTCTCAGGAAAGGTACGTAATAATGTAGTCCATGGAAAGCAAAATATCACCATTCTCAGGAAAGGTACGTAATTATGTACTTCATAGACAGCAAGATATCACCGCTTCTCAGGAAAGGTACGTAATTATGTACTCCATAGACAGCAAGATGTCACCGCTTCTCAGGAAAGGTACGTAATAATGTACCCCATAGAGAGCAAGATATCTCCTCTTCTCAGGAAAGGTACGTAATAATGTACTCCATGGAAAGCAAAATATCACCGCTTCTCAGGAAAGGTACATAATTATGTACCCCATAGACAGCAAGATATCAACGCTTCTCAGGAAAGGTACGTAATAATGTACCCCATAGACAGCAAAATATCACCGCTTCTGATGAAAGGTACGTAATTATGTACCCCATAGACAGCAAGATATCATCGCTTCTCAGCAAAGGTACGTAATTATGTACCCCATAGAGAGCAA
>NW_018465157.1:0-536 GCF_002113885.1 Mizuhopecten yessoensis
AACAACCTCTTCTCAATAACCAAAAGGCCCAGGGTACTGATATTAAGCCTGAAGCATGCTGGGATGAAGGGCTACCAAGTTTGTTAAAATGAATGCCCTTGACCAATTATCAAGGTCACATGGGTCAAATGTCGTAAAATCTTCAAACAACTTCTTCTCAATAACTAAAAGGCTCAGTGTACTGATATTGGGCCTGTAGCATGCTGGGATGAAGGGCTACCAAGTTTGTTCAAATGAATGACCTTGACCAACTTTCAAGGTCACAGGGGTCAAATGTCGTAAAATCTTCAAACAACTTCTTCTCAATAACTAAAAGCCTCAGTGTACTGATATTGGGCCTGTAGCATGCTGGGATGAAGGGCTACCAAGTTTGTTCAAATGAATGACCTTGACCAACTTTCAAAGGTCAAAGGGGTCAAATGTCATAAAATCTTCAAACGACTTCTTCTCAATAACAAAAAGGCCCAGGGTGTTGATATTGGGCATGTAGTATGCTGGGATGAAGGGCTACGAAGTTTGTTCAAATGAATGACCTT
>NW_018465158.1:0-536 GCF_002113885.1 Mizuhopecten yessoensis
ATTACATGTATGTATGTTTGCTGTTATATGTACTATGCTATTATATGTAAACATGTATACTATTATATGTATGTATGCTATTTTATGTATGTATGCTNTATGAATATTTGCTTTTATGTATTAGGTATGTATGCTATTATATGTATTTATGCTTTTATATGTATGTATGCTATTTTATGTATGTATGCTATTATATGTATGTATGCTATTATATAAATGAATGCAATAACATATATGCATGTATGCTGTTATATGTATGCATATATGTTGTGATATGTGTGTATGTATGCCATATGTATGCATGTATGCTATTATATGTATGTCTGCTAATGTATGTATGTATGTATGCTGTTATATGTATGTATGCATGCTAACATATGTATTTATGCCATTATATGTTTGATTATATGTGTGTATTTCTGCTG
The DNA here is from genome assembly GCF_002113885.1 of Mizuhopecten yessoensis. Taxonomy (NCBI): domain Eukaryota; kingdom Metazoa; phylum Mollusca; class Bivalvia; order Pectinida; family Pectinidae; genus Mizuhopecten; species Mizuhopecten yessoensis. The sequence goes on from NW_018465158.1 coordinate 426, forward strand.
TTATATGTATGCATGAATTGTGATATGTATCCTATTATATGTTTGTATGCAATAACATACAAGCACGTTTGCTATTATATGTATGTATGTTTGCTATTATATTTATGTACA
>NW_018465159.1:0-536 GCF_002113885.1 Mizuhopecten yessoensis
TCTCCTGTCAGTGTGTAATAACACAGATGGGGGAGTATATCTCCTCTCAATGTGTAATAACACAGTTGGGGAACTATATCTCCTCTCAGTGTGTAATAATACAGTTTGTGGAGTATATCTCCTCTCAGTGTGTAATAACAGAGTTGGGGAAGTATATCTCCTGTCAGTGTGTAATAACACGGTTGGGGAGTATATCTCCTCTCAGTGTGTAATAACACAGTTNCTCCTCTCAGTGTGTTATAACACAGTTGGGGAAGTATATCTCCTGTAAGTGTGTAATAACACAGTTGGGGGAGTATATCTCCTCTCAGTGTGTAATAGCACCGTTTGTGGAGTATATCTCCTGTCAGTGTGTAATAACAAAGTTGGGGAAGTATATCTCCTGTCAGTGTGTAATAACTCAGTTGGTGGAACAGATCTCCTGTCAGTGTGTAACAACACAGTTGGGGAAGTATATCTCCTGTCAGTGTGTAATAACTCAGTTGGTGGAACAGATCTCCTGTCAGTGTGTAACAACACAGTTGGGGAAGTATATC
>NW_018465160.1:0-536 GCF_002113885.1 Mizuhopecten yessoensis
ACCTAAAAATAATTTACACATACCAGCATATAAACAGTTTCAAACCTTGTCACAATTATGTCATTGAGATTTCAGTAATATTTGCTAAATGTTGTACATAATGCACATGAAAAAAATTTATAACGACTTAAAACAAGTATTTCAAACTAACTTAAATCAAAGATATGTTTGATAATTGGTCAACAATATTGACATCCAATATCACTCAATAACCACTGTTCCCATGAACTATAGCTATAGATTTATCATCTCCTATATGAGACAAGTTTTAATATGACATCTGCAACAAATGCATATGGGCAGGCCAGGGTTATGCACATTTTCCTCGAATGAGGCATACTTGATTGAATCTGATGTCATCATCTAATAACAGTAGAAAATTTAAATCTTGATTTTTATGCTAATTTCAGGCGGTTAATTTTAATTAGCTGATCACTGTATGCTGAATATGAAATTTGCATCCACTTCTCAAATTTATCAAAATTTATTAAGAAGCATGAACAGGAAAAAAATGTACATATGGTTCCGAGGTATTT
>NW_018465161.1:0-536 GCF_002113885.1 Mizuhopecten yessoensis
GCAACGGTGACAGCAGACCTATTGTAGTTTCTGCAATGTTTCCTTAGCAAAAAACACCGAAGAAACCCCTTGATTTTGCAGGGGAATCCAACATTAGTCGCCTTTTACGACATGTAGCGAGATACACCAGGAATATTTTCCCCGAACCTACAGGGGAAAATGCATTGAGTAACAGCGAGCATATTCTTTTTTCATTCCTGTGCCCTGTAGTCTACGATGACACGAAAGCGACCAAACAAAACTGATGCATCATTTGCAACGATTAGGATCTGTATACATTTATTTCTACTTCATTGCTACCTTTCTTGACAATACCTCGCTTCAGGCCGAGGTGATTGACGTTTGACAAGAGAGGGAGGCAAGTGGTTTGGAGTCTTCAAAACTGGTCGCCATTTGGAGCTCCCATATGGCTATCAATCATCCAGATAGTGACTTTTTTTATTTCCATATGTCAACGAAGTTTCCTATGTCTAGATTTTCATAAATGTTTCAGAATATACCCGTACAGGTTAGAGAAAAGAAAGACCTGCTATATC
>NW_018465162.1:0-536 GCF_002113885.1 Mizuhopecten yessoensis
AGGGCCAACTTGTATGGGGGGTATCCCACACAGGTTACAGTAAAGAGCCAACTTGTATGGGTGGTATCCCTCACAGGTTACAGTAAAGGGCCAACTTGTATGGGGGGTATCCCACACAGGTTACAGTAAAGGGCCAANCATGTTACAGTAAAGGGCCAACTTGTATGGGTGGTATCCCACACATGTTACAGAACAGGCCAACTTATATGGGGTGCAATCCTGCACAGCATACAAAAAGGGCCAACTCGTATGGGGGGCATCCCACACAGGTTACAGTAAAGGGCCAACTTGTATGGGGGGTATCCCACACAGTTTACAGTAAAGGGCCAACTCGTATGGGTGGTATCCCTCACAGGTTACAGTAAAGGGCCAACTTGTATGGGGGGTATCCCACACAGGTTACAGTAAAGGGCCAACTCGTATAGGTGGTATCCCACACAGGTTACAGTAAAGGGCCAACTCCTATGGGTGGTATCCCTCACAGGTTACATTAAAGGGCCAACTCGTATGGGGGGTATCCCACACAGGTTACAGTA
>NW_018465163.1:0-536 GCF_002113885.1 Mizuhopecten yessoensis
ACATTAGCGAAAAATAAAAGATGAAATTATGACATCGGTATATATATTTGTTGAAAGAGTTTTCAAAAAGTCGTCCAAAAATATCTCACAATATAAAACAAATCATTCATCGATATTTAGTTTTATATTTAATGTACAACACTTCCCTAAATTCCTGTTAACGAAATGCATTAAGTTTTTCGAAACATTTATCAGATGCATGTTTGCTTTTGTTAAATTTGATCAAATCTCCTGTTACACTAGATCAAAACGAGACATGAAAGTGACTTTAACCACAGCAGAGCAAATCTATAAGAATTAAAGTTATAATAATCTGTGCTACATGTATAAGTCTTTGATACTATTAGTATTGTATTATATGGGTATTCTGTACTTTATGTATCATTCACTAAAATATTCTGTAGGTTTTAAATACAATGGGTATTCTGTNTATATATTGTACTATAGGTATCCACTTCACTTTTCTTTCGGTTTCTATGTACTATATATCCATTTTGTATTATAGGTATTATAAACTATACATATTTGGTACTTCA
>NW_018465164.1:0-536 GCF_002113885.1 Mizuhopecten yessoensis
GGGATGGTATTGGGACGGGATATCCCAGGATAACGCAGGACAAAAATGAAACATATGACATTGTATATCCCAGGAAATCCTACTCTGACTATATCCTTGGAAATCCCAAGATGTCCAACCTTTCAGTCTGAGTTCATACCAGAAAATCCCATGTTGTCCTATCTTCATTTTTTTCCTAGGAAAGTCCCATGTTGTCCCACCTTTGATCTGGCACAGGGCTGTCTTGCTCTGATATTGTCCTTTCAGACTGAGCTGCATGTCATTTTATTTAGATTAATTGTCAGCATCTTTACTATTGATTAAAGTCAGCAGCTGTTCACCACAACCCTGACCCCTTACTGTGCCCTAGCCATGGCAGGTCATTTGGCCAAAATTATGCACTCAACACAGAAACATGGCCCTGGTATCTGTTCATGTAGTGGCAGTAAGCTTGACTTTCTGTCATCATTAAACATTTTCAACATTTCAACAGCAGATACATATACATATATAAAAATGACTTTTCTTATTTGTGTCTTAATTAAAATTAAACAATC
>NW_018465165.1:0-536 GCF_002113885.1 Mizuhopecten yessoensis
TATTTATGCAATATTTTGTGGTATATGATATTTATGATAATTATCTACCAGCATGATCTGAATAATGGGGTCAGTTTGTTTTGAAAATTATATGATGCATGTGTACGGGAAATAAAAGAGAATATGTGATTATACCTTTGACCAGAATACATTACAATAGCTAGTATACAGTGAGAATTTGAATTTACAACTATTTGTAGCACCAGCAAGGCCTGAGCTAAATGGTTCAAAGAATGGTTATTTAAAAGAAGTTACCATAAGTTTGCAAGGGAGTTGCCAGAAGTTTGCGGCAAGCAGGTTACCACAAAGTTGCCAGAAAGATGCCACAAAATTACCAGAAAATTGCCAGAACATTGCCGCTAAGTCGCTAGAAGTGTTTGCCAGAAAACTCATTTGCATATGTAATGTGCGCTTGCGGCAAAGTTGCTGCGAGTTTGCGGCAAATGGTTGACAGAAGCCTTTCATTTCTGTAAGGGAAGTCACCTGAGGCGTGAGGGTACAGAATTTGGGGCAAGTTATATAGTTCATGATACTGA
>NW_018465166.1:0-536 GCF_002113885.1 Mizuhopecten yessoensis
GGGTTATCTTACTATCACATTTTATGACAGTAACCTACATTAGAATGATCACCTTACTCTCACACTTTATGACAATTACCTACATAAGAAGGATCACCTTACTGTCATCCTTTATGACAGTTACCTATATTAGAAGGATCACCTTACTGCCACACGTTATAACAATTACCTTCATTAGAAGGATCACCTTCCTGTCACACTTTATGACAATTACCTACATTAGAAGGGTTACCTTTGTGTCACACTTTATGACAATTACCTACATTAGAAGGGTCACCTCACCATTACACTTTATGAAAATTACCTACATTAGAAGGATAACCTTACTGTCACACTGTATGACAATTACATATATTAGAAGGATCATCTTATTGTCAACCTTTATGACAATTACCCACATTAGAATGATCACCTCACTGTAACATCTTATGACAATTACCTACATAAGGAGGATCCCATTACTGTCACACTTTGTGACAATTACCTACATTAGGAGGATCACCTTACTGTCTCACTTTATGACAATTACCTACATT
>NW_018465167.1:0-536 GCF_002113885.1 Mizuhopecten yessoensis
AAGTCCAGTTATGAGACCAAGTCTTCGCCTAACTCTACTAAGTGTTGTTTTTTTTTATACATTTATTTATTTTAGGAACTTCTTCAACTTACACCCATTATTTTATATAACAGTATAAGTCTGGCTTCACTTCTTCTTTATTGTCAATTATTTCATTCTAGGGAGTAAATCGTATTTTAAACTGTACATTGGATCGATCTTTATAGTCACTATAAACATATCTAGCTGCCTAATGATTCATTTTCGCAAAATATAAACAAACGAAATATTATACTCGAAGACCATTGACACTTGATATTTACCTGATTTTGGAAATGTACACAGTAAGACATCATCAGGCCTACATTGTAGGGACGCTACCGTATCAAGTTGGTCCCCAACATTACCAGGAGTATCTTATTGAACGTTCGCCCCTTGTAACTCTTGAATAGAATGGTATTTCCCTGGTCGTCAGTCTTCTCAACAAAGGCCATGACAGTTAATGATTGATATTTTCACCAATGGTCGTTGTTCAAACCCAGTCTTACTGAAAAGAA
>NW_018465168.1:0-536 GCF_002113885.1 Mizuhopecten yessoensis
TTCACCATAGTGTCAACCACACAACGGCAAAACCTATAAAAACATTATATTAGCATAAAGACACAGACAAAAGCTTCGAAAGTGTCAACATACGGACAAAATAGGTATGGAAGTGTCAACAATACACAGAGACAAACATAAGCATAGTGACAACAACACAAAGGGACAAAAGTCACCACAGTGTAAACAACACAAGGATAAAAGCTATCAGAGTGGCAACAACACACAGGTACAAAAACTCCAATACTGTCAACAATACCTAGAACCGAAGGTTACCATATTGTCAACAACTTAGTGGGAAACAGACAAAAGCTTCAAAAAACTACCACAGTTTCAACAACGTACAGGTAAAAGGCTATCACAGTGTCAACAACACACAGAGAAAAAGAATATCACAGTGTCAACAACACAATCTGACAAAGGATATCACAGTGTCAACTACACACAGAGACAAAGGATATCACAGGATCAACAACACAATCGGACAAAGGATATCACAGTGTCAACAACACACAGGGTCAAATACTACCACAGTA
>NW_018465169.1:0-536 GCF_002113885.1 Mizuhopecten yessoensis
AACATAGGTGATGTGTCCATCGAGGTTACGTTATGTGTTTTACTGTTAACACGGGTGACGTATCCATCGAGGTTACTTTATGTGTTTTACTGGTAACACGGGTGACGTGTCTATCGAAGTAACGTTATGTGTTTTACTGGTAACACGGGTGACGTGTCCATCGAGGTTACTTTATGGGTTTTACTGGTAACACGGGTGACGTGTCCATCGAAGTAACGTTATGTGTTTTACTGGTAACACGGGTGACGTGTCCATCGAGGTTACTTTATGGGTTTTACTGGTAACATAGGTGATGTGTCCATCGAGGTTACGTTATGTGTTTTACTGGTAACACGGGTGACGTGTCCATCGAGGTTACTTTATGTGTTTTACTGGTAACACGGGTGACGTGTCCATCGANCATAGGTGACGTGTCCATTGAGGTTACTGTATGTGTTTTACTGGTAACACGGGTGACGTGTGCATCGAGGTTACGTTATGTGTTTTACTGTTAACATGGGTGACGTGTCCATCGAGGTTACTTTATGTGTTTTACT
>NW_018465170.1:0-536 GCF_002113885.1 Mizuhopecten yessoensis
TAAAGAAAATTATCAGGGTGGGGGGTTTCCTGAAGCCCAAAAAAACCTCTGGATACGCCACTGATATACTTATATGGGTTTTCCAGATTTTGAAATAGCTATTTACCACTTCTATCTCAATAATACTACTTAAATAACGTAGTGCTTAATATCATAAAGTCGTCGTTAGTCTCATATAAGTATTCTTTCAGGTGCAGTTCATAAGCAGTAAGAATGCCAATTGCATTACAGGAAAATGACATAACGCAGTTCATGTCATTTTCTTGTAATGCATTTGACATTCATATTGCATATGAACCGCATCTGAAAGCAGTGAAATTCTGATATTTCAATGTTCACACGTCTTTCTGTCGTATAACTCAGCGATTAAGTTCAGTAATGCAATACGAACAATAGCAGTAGAGAACCATTCTAGCATCATAATACAAGAAGACTTAGACATGTTCATTTANGGACATGTTCATTTAGGGGGAAGTTAGGATATCTGAAATTTATTTTACACCTATCATTGACAGGCATACATTATTAAGCCACTA
>NW_018465171.1:0-536 GCF_002113885.1 Mizuhopecten yessoensis
CATTCATTAGCAGGTGACAGTGAATATTGTCAACCCAAGAAAACCCATTGTCACCCGAGGCGAAGCCTCGGGTGACAATGGGTTTTCTCGGGTTGACAATATTCACTGTCACCTGCTAATGAATGTCATATTTATATATTGTTACACCTCAAGTGAATTTCTAGCTATTTGATTGGTAGGGAGAAAATTAAACAAAAATCTCTGTCACACTCCGAAAATACATTGGTTTTAAAGGGCGCGGGTGATATTGCCATGAGACAGTGAAAAATATCACATGCGCGAAAAAATGTGCGTTCGTCGCTTCGTTTCCTAACCGTGGTGGTCACAAGAACGTTTGACGCCAACAGCCAATTTTGTCAAGCGCCGGTGCGATAGCGATTGTAAACAGCAGACTATCAACAAACAAGATGACATTATCGAGGTTTGCTGCCGTTTCTGAGCTACAAATACTTTTGGTGTAACCAAATAGATATGACATTCATTAGCAGGTGACCCATTGTCACCCTCGGCTTCGCCTCGGGTGACAATGGTTTTCT
>NW_018465172.1:0-536 GCF_002113885.1 Mizuhopecten yessoensis
AGTAACTATGCGATGGGAATTATTTATGATACAACATTTTTTTTTATATATATACGTTTAGTTTCCATTCATTCCCTTGAAATATCCTAAAAATGGATATTTCTGATTATAAAAGAATTTGAATAAATGTTTCGTACCCAGAATGACATTATATTTGATTAACAGACAAAGTAACACACATTTACCATACTCTTCCTCAACTTCATCGTCCGTAAAATCATAGATGTCGATGTCTCTGAAATGTTATATTTAGTTTGATGTAGGACATGTGGCAATAAATGTATAGGGTACAGTGGGCAGATCAGTGGGTGTCAATACATATATCTGGTACAGTGGGCAGACCATTGGGTGTCAATACCTGTTTCTGTTTCACATATTTTATATCTAAACAGAAAAGTTACCTTATAAAAGAAACAAATTTCAAGTTAAAACAAATTAAAGTTAATGCAATTTTGACTGTTGTTGAGGTGGTTTATGAAGAAAAGGTGATCAAACAGTTATTCTTTTCATCACTGATGGCTAAAAGAAAGTTTAAG
>NW_018465173.1:0-536 GCF_002113885.1 Mizuhopecten yessoensis
GATACGGCCAGTGTAAGAATACAGCTGGTACAAGGTAAACAAACACGAACATATCGCAGCCTCCCGAAATACACACACTAACACTACACGCATGCATCTTGCACACAGGGGAGGCCGTCCTTAAATGACCTTAGCTGTTAATAGGACGTTAAACAAAATCAAACAAACAAACAAANCGCCAGTCACATCTGGTATCAAAAAACAGAGCTAGCATATCAGATTTTTTAATTTTCAATTTCAAGCTTCCATCCAAATTCCAATTAACAAAACTTAAGATATTAGAAATTCAATAATAATAAATTAAAAAAAAATGCACAATTTGCAAAAAAAATATGTTGGCACCATTCCAGATACGAAATTACCATTTTTGCTGAAAACACTTCATGTTTCAAAACGTCGTCTGCTACTGCATCAGACGCTGAATAAACATGATAATGGAGTCGAGCTCGGTGACATGTCGCTATCACTGCCCGACATGGGCAAATTTCATATGGAATTCCCGGGGGGTGTACATGTTTCACCAGAAAGTGAAAAAG
>NW_018465174.1:0-536 GCF_002113885.1 Mizuhopecten yessoensis
ATGACAGCAGCATCAAGAATCAACATCTCAAACCTTTGTAGCTGTACTCCATTATGACAGCAGCATCAAGTAGCAACACCTCAAACCTTTGTAGTTGTACTCCACAATGACAGCAGTATTAAGTAATAACACCACAAACCTTTGTAGTTGTACTCCAAAATGACAGCAGTATTAAGTAATAACACCTCAAACCTTTGTAGCTGTACTCCACAATGACAGCAGTATAAAGTAACAACACCTCAAACCTTTGTAGCTGTACTCCACAATGACAGCAATATGAAGTAGCAACACCTCAAACCTTTGTAGTTGTACTCCACAATGACAGCAGTATTAAGTAGTAACACCACAAACCTTTGTAGTTGTACTCCAAAATGACAGCAGTATTAAGTAGTAACACCTCAAACCTTTGTAGCTGTACTCCACAATGANATCAAACCTTTGTAGCTGTACTCCACAATGACTGCAATATGAAGTAGTAACACCTCAAACGTTTGTAGTTGTACTCCACAATGACAGCAGTATAAAGTAGTAACACC
>NW_018465175.1:0-536 GCF_002113885.1 Mizuhopecten yessoensis
CGAGAGTGTTGACGTATTTCTATCTATGACGTCAAAATATTTGTGGTCGGGGTCGGAGTTCCTTTTCGTTTGCGCAGATCTTTGAAACATAATGGATGGTGCTATTAAAGTATTGAAACGCATGCTTTGAATATTTCTTTGGGTATGCTTCCCAGTTACTTACAAATAAAGCTGGAATATTATTAATCTCTCTGGGTATAGTTCAGCATACATTTTAAACACGGTTTTTTCCTCAAATTGCCGAACGTCCATTTCTGTAGAAACAATGTCATGTTCTCTGTGGTTACCATTCCAGACTGGGGATACTTAATTGATACGAACATCGGAAACCATTCGGGAAAGTGTTAATTAAACGTCACGACATCAGTTGTGCCCGATTATTTCCAAAGTCTGATATGAAGACCAGAACTGTTTCCCACTGGAAAATATTCACGTCAAAGGATCCCTGTGTTTTAAGGCCATTTAATTGAGAGTTTCTGGTAAATCTGAGGTTTCCCGATTTCCGTCGGTGTGTTTCGGCTTAGGCCTAACTTCAG
>NW_018465176.1:0-536 GCF_002113885.1 Mizuhopecten yessoensis
CTTATCCATCCTACATACCCCCTATCCCTTCTACATACCTCTTATCCCTCCAATATACCCCCTATCCAACCTACATACCCCCTATCCATCCTACATACCCCCTATCCATCCTACATACCCCCTATCCATCCTACATACCTCTTATCCCTCCTACATACCTCCTATCCCTCCTACATACCTCTTATCCCTCCTACATACCCCCTATCCATCCTACATACCCCCTATCCATCCTACATACCTCTTATCCCTCCTACATACCTCCTATCCCTCCTACATACCTCCTATCCCTCCTACATACCCCCTATCCATCCTACATACCCCCTATCCATCCTACATACCCCCTATCCATCCTACATACCTCCTATCCATCCTACATACCTCTTATCCCTCCTACATACCTCCTATCCCTCCTACATACCTCTTATCCCTCCTACATACCCCCTGTCCATCCTACATACCTCTTATCCCTCCGACATACCTACTATCCCTTGTACATACCTCTTATTTCTCCGACATACCTCCTTTACCTCATACAT
>NW_018465177.1:0-536 GCF_002113885.1 Mizuhopecten yessoensis
AATATGTCCCCCTCCCATTGTTGGGGTGGATTATAATAACAAATCAGTCATTCCCATCTAAGCACGTGACTATCAAAGCAAATATGTCCCCCTCCCATTGAAGGGTTGGATTATAATAACAAATCGTTCATGCCCATCTTAGAGTGTGACTATCAAAGTAAATATGTTCCCTTCCCATTGTAGGGGGGGGGGGGATTATAATAACAAATCTGTCATTCCCATCTTAGAGTGTGACTTTCAAAGTAAAGATGTCCCCCTCCCATTGAAGGGGTGGATTATAATTACAAATCGTTCATTCCCATCTTAGAGTGTGACTATCAAAGCAAATATGTCCCCCTCCCATTGAGGGGTTGGATTATAATAACAAATCGTTCATTCCCATCTTAGAGTGTGACTATCAAAGTAAAGATGTCCCCCTCCCATTGAAGGGGTGGATTATAATAACAAATCATTCATTCCCATCTTAGAGCGTGACTATCAAAGTAAATATATCCGCCTCCCTTTGTAGGGGTGGATTATAATAACAAATCTGTCAT
>NW_018465178.1:0-536 GCF_002113885.1 Mizuhopecten yessoensis
ACAACAGAGTACTGAACCCATCATCTAGCTTTCTTCGGCACACCATGTCGGTGTGACGCCAATTGACAGTGTTCGGCACACCAAGTCAGTGTGACGCCGATTGACATAGTTCGGCACACCAAGTCAGAGTGACGCTGTTTGACAGTGTTCGCGCCGATTGACAGTGTAAAGGCATACAAGTCAGTGTGACGCCGATTGACAGAGTTCGGCGCACCAAGTCAGTGTGACGCCGATTGACAGAGTTCGGCACACCAAGTCAGTGTGACGCCGCTTGACATATTTCGGCACACCAAGTCAGTGTGACGCTGATTGACAGTGTTCGCGCCGATTGACAGGGTAAAGGCACACCAAGTCAGTGTGACACCGATTGACAGTGTAAAGACACACCAAGTCAATGTGACGCTGATTGGCAGAGCTCGGCACACCAAGTAAGGGTGACGCCGATTGACAGAGTTCGGCACACCAAGTCAGTGTGACGCCGCTTGACATATTTCGGCACACCAAGTCAGTGTGACGCTGATTGACAGTGTTCGCGC
>NW_018465179.1:0-536 GCF_002113885.1 Mizuhopecten yessoensis
TTTGTCTTCACTTCAGAATGAATAAGATAAATTCCAGTTTTACAATTGTGTATGTCTTATTCCATACTTCAACAGTATTTGTATAAAATGAGTTAATCACGTGTTATCAAACTTATAGTGTATATAATACATACTATCTATCGGGAGAGGGCCTAATTTTATAAGTTGTGCGAACTGATAAAATATTTCTGTATACTTCAAAAGTGCAAAATATTCTGTTAAGGCATTTTCAAACGCAAGAACTACTTCATGTGGACATGTGAAGAATTACTTTACATAATTAATTCGAGCCACAGGAACATCTGAATCAATTACGGCATGTATGTTCAGACTTAGCCTGAAAAAAATGGGTTTATTTTACATTTAAATTATCTATCATGTTTCTAGTTTTGTATTTTGCATTCTACGACGTTGATTAATTTTGGTCTTTTTCCAATTCAGAGAACTTTACATGACATTTTTTTTTATTTCTTAATTGTTTTTGCAACTTTTTATACAGCAAACAATTCATTCAGCCAGAGTATTTTTGCTTCAGA
>NW_018465180.1:0-536 GCF_002113885.1 Mizuhopecten yessoensis
CTCCTCATTATTGGAACAATTCGAAAGAACTAACGAAGAAACGATTATCTCCCTCTTTATCTAAGATATAGTTGTAATATCTGTGAAAATCAAGCTTCTAAATATTTTACCACTGAATGGGTCGACCACCTTTCTGGAGCATTGGTTTTTGTCTTCATGCATATTTCAATTACTGTGTTGTTGTATCAGTTTTCAGTTTCGTTCTTGTCACATTATAGGATCATTCTTTGGTGTGTTTTGGGTTGGCTCTTGTTAATTGTGTCACTGAAATATGTGATACATGTACCGATAAGTTTTGTATGGGGTATGTTGGAACAGTGAGTTATATTGAACTTACCATGGAAATGGAGGTAGGACATGTAGGATCGCTGGTTCCAGGATATGGAGTCAAAGTTATCTTCTAGCCTTTACTTTATCGGATTCCTGTATTGGAATCCAAAAGTACAAGTTTATCTTACAAAACATTTTTTGGGGTATCCTGGGAATTCTTCAACTTAGCCACTTGCTAAATCACATATACATAAATAACCGAACTG
>NW_018465181.1:0-536 GCF_002113885.1 Mizuhopecten yessoensis
AGGTTTGTGTTGTGTTCCCTATCTACACACTTAGCTCTCATTGTGCAGGCTTGTGTTGTGTTCCCTACCTTCACACTTAGCTCTCGTTGTGAAGGCTTATGTTGTGTTCCCTACCTACCCACTTAGCTCTCGTTGTGAAGGCTTGTGTTGTGTTCCCAACCTACACAATTAGCCATCGTTGTGAAGGTTTGTGTTGTGTTCCCTATCTACACCCTTAGCTCTCATTGTGCAGGCTTGTGTTGTGTTTCCTACCTTCACACTTAGCTCTCGTTGTGAAGGCTTGTGTTGTGTTCCCTCCCTACACACTTAGCTCTCGTTGTGAAGGCTTGTGTTGTGTTCCCTACCTACACACTTAGCTCTCGTTGTGAAGGATTGTGTTGTGTTCCCTACCAACACACCTAGCTCTCGTTGTGAAGGTTTGTATTGTGTTCCCTACCTACACATTTAGCTCACGTTGTGAAGGCATGTGTTGTGTTCCCTACCTACACACGTAGCTCTCGTTGTGAAGGTTTGTGTTGTGTTCCCTACCTACACAC
>NW_018465182.1:0-536 GCF_002113885.1 Mizuhopecten yessoensis
GGTGGACACCTTTATCTAGGTAGATAAATGGGAGGGGTAGGTATGAGGTGGACACCTTTATTTAGGTAGATAGATGAGAGTGGTAGGTATGTGGTGGACACCTTTATCTAGGTAGATATATGAGAGTGGTAGGTATGAGGTGGACACCTTTATTTAGGTAGATATATGGGAGTGGGAGGAATGTGGTGGACAACTTCATCTAGGTAGATATATGGGAGTGTAAGGCATGTGGGGGACACCTTTATCTAGGTAGATATAGGTATGTGGTGGACAACTTCATCTAGGTAGATATATGGGAGTGGTAGGTATGGGGTGGACACCTTTATCTAACTAGATAGATGGGAGTGGTAGGTATGGGGTGGACACCTTTATCTAACTAGATAGATGGGAGTGGTAGGTATGGGGTGGACACCTTTATCTAGGTAGATATATGGGAGTGGGAGGTATGTGGTGGACAACTTCATCTAGGTAGATATATGGGAGTGGTAGACATGTGGTGGACACCTTCATCTAGGTAGATAAATGGGAGTGGTAGG
>NW_018465183.1:0-536 GCF_002113885.1 Mizuhopecten yessoensis
TCGTCTTATTAACTAGATAGTTTCTACATGTCAGTGACGTTACGGCCGTCTTATTAACTAGATAGTTTCTACATGTAAGTGAGGTTACGGTCGTTTTATTAACTAGATAGTTTCTACATATCAGTGACGTTACGGCCGTCTTATTAACTAGATAGTTTGTACATATCAGTGAGGTTACGGTCGTCTTATTAACTAGACAGTTTCTACATATCAGTGAGGTTACGGTCGTCTTATTAACTAGACAGTTTCTACATATCAGTGAGGTTACGGTCGTCTTATTAACTAGACAGTTTCTACATATCAGTGAGGTTACGGTCGTCTTATTAACTAGATAGTTGCTACATGTCAGTGACGTTACGGCCGTCTTATTAACTTGATAGTTTCTACATGTAAGTGAGGTTACGGTCGTCTTATTAACTAGATAGTTTCTACATGTCAGTGACGTTTCGGTTGTCTTATTAACTAGATAGTTTGTACATATCAGTGACGTAACGGTCGTCTTATTAACTAGATAGTTTCTACATGTCAGTGACGTT
>NW_018465184.1:0-536 GCF_002113885.1 Mizuhopecten yessoensis
GTTTCCTCCCACATTTAGACCCTCCGCGCGCTAACATCCGGGCCAAATCGTTAATCATATAAGTTGAAATAACTTTGTTTCAAAATTGTTGTAAAATAAATAAAGTTTATAAATATAGACTGTAAAATTGTTTTAGTCTGCGGCCTAATATCCCGATCGATCATAATTAGTTCACGGGCATTAACGTTCGCGCAAAACATTGCATGACAATAGTTTTGTGAAGGAATGTAATCTTTGTGCAAATTCGGAGAGACTCATAATTAAACAGGGTTCAATGTAGAGTCAGCGGTTCTTATTAATGAGCTGAAAAGAGAACGAGTGTCAGAGCTGATCCAACAGCGTGAATCGGAGAGTGGCCAGAGACGGTCTACCGTATATTGTTGAAGTTTTTAAGATTCGTATAAAAGGTCAGGAACGCTGTGGCATCAATAATGTTGACGGTAGGGCAATGTATTTATGGAGAAAAAGACGATTGAAAAGTACCAGCGTTATGGGAATATAATCTTGTGTGTTGGTGGACTGTGCGATACGATAGG
>NW_018465185.1:0-536 GCF_002113885.1 Mizuhopecten yessoensis
GTATCGGACGAAGATGTAGATGTATGGTATCGGGTGTAGATGTAGTTGTATGGTATAGTGTGTAGATGTAGGTGTATGTATCCGGTGTAGATGTAGGTGTATGGTATCGGGTGTAGATGTAAATGTATGGTACCTATGTATGGTATCGGGTGTAGATGTAGTTGTATGGTATAGTGTGTAGATGTATGTGTATGTATCCGGTGTAGATGTAGGTGTATGGTATCGGGTTTTGATGTAGGTGTATGGTATCTGGTGTAGAAGTAGGTGTATGGTATCGGGTGTAGATGTAGGTGTATGGTATCGGGTTTATATGTAGGTGTATGGTATCGGCTGTAGATGTAGGTGTATGGTATTGAGTGTATATGTAGATGTATGGTATCGGGAGTAGATGTAGGTGTATGGTATCGGTTGTAGATGAAGATGTATGGCATCGGGTGTAGATGTAGGTGTATGGTATCTGATGTAGATGAAGGTGTATGGTATCGGGTTTTGATGTAGGTGTATGGTATCTGGTGTAGATGTAGGTGTATGGTATC
>NW_018465186.1:0-536 GCF_002113885.1 Mizuhopecten yessoensis
ACCCTTACATCTATACTGATAGGTACCCTTACCTTTATACTGATAGGTACCCTTATCACTCTACTGATAGGAACCGTTACCTCTATACTGATAGATACCTTACCTCTTTACTGATAGATACCCTTACCTCTATACTGATAGGTACCTCCATACAGATATCTTCCCTTACCTCTATACTGATAGGTACCATTACTTCTCTACTGATAGCTACCCTTACCTCTATAATGATAGCTACCCTTACCTCTATACTGATAGGTACTCTTACCTCTATAATGATAGGTACCCTTACCTCTAAACTGATATCTACCCTGACCTCTAAACAGATATCTACCCTTACCTCTACATTGATAGGTACTCTTACCTCTACACTGATAGGTACATTTACCTCTATACTGATATCTACCCTGACCTCTATACTGATAGGTACCCTTATCTCTATACTGATAGTTACCCTAACCTCTATACTGATAGGTAGCCTTACCTCTACACTAATAGGCACCCTTACCTCTATACTGATAGGTACCTCTATACAGACA
>NW_018465187.1:0-536 GCF_002113885.1 Mizuhopecten yessoensis
GATACATCTGACTCATTGTTGTATTAAAACACACAATGATGGATATATCTGACTCATTGTTGTATTAAACACACAAGGATAGATACATCTGACTCATTGTTGTATTAAAACACACAAGGATGGGTACATCTGACTCATTGTTGTATTAAAATACACAAGGATGGGTACATCTGACTCATTGTTGTATTAAAATACACAAGGATGGATACATCTGACTCATTGTTGTATTAAAACACACAAGGATGGNACTCATTGTTGTATTAAAACACACAATGATGGATACATCTGACTCATTGTTGTATTAAAACACACAAAGATGGGTACATCTGACTCATTGTTGTATCAAAACACACAATGATGGATACATCTGACTCATTGTTGTATTAAAACACACGAGGATGGATACATCTGACTCATTGTTGTATTAAAACACACAATGATTGATACATCTGACTCATTGTTGTATTTACACACAATGATGGATACATCTTACTCATTGTTGTATTAAAACACACAAGGATGGGTACATCTAACTC
>NW_018465188.1:0-536 GCF_002113885.1 Mizuhopecten yessoensis
GTAATAACCTACCATATCAACCGACATATCTGTACACGTGAGTAACAACCTACAACATCGACGGGCATATATGTACACGTAAGTAATAACCTACCATATCAACGGGCATATCTGTACACATGAGTAATAACCTACTATATCAACGGGTATATCTGTACACGTGAGTAATAACCTATAATATCAACGGGTATATCTGTACACTTGAGTAATAACCTATTATATCAACGGACATATCTGTAAACGTGAGTAATAACCTACCATATCAACGGGTATATCTGTACATGTGAGTAATAACCTACCATATCAACCGACCTATCTGTACACGTGAGTAACAACCTACAACATCGACGGGCATATATGTACACGTAAGTAATAACCTACCATATCAACGGGCATATCTGTACACGTGAGTAATAACCTATTATATCAACGGGTATATCTGTACAAGTGAGTAATAACCTACCATATCAACGGCATATCTGTACACGTGCGTAATAACCTACCATATCAACGGGCATATCTGTACACGTGAATAA
>NW_018465189.1:0-536 GCF_002113885.1 Mizuhopecten yessoensis
CTTTATATATATCATGGCATGTCTTTATATATATCATGGCCTGTCGTTACATATATCGTGGCCTGTTTATATATATATCATGGCATGTCTTTATATATATCATGGCCTGCCTTTATATATAACATGGCCTGTCTTTATATATATCGAGGCCTGTCTTTATATATATCATGGCATGTCTTTATATATATCATGTCCTGCCTTTATATATAACATGGCCTGTCTTTATATATATCATGGCCTATCGTTACATATATCGTGGCCTGTTTATATATATCATGGCATGTCTTTATATATATCATGTCCTGCCTTTATATATAACATGGCCTGTCTTTATATATATCATGGCCTATCTTTAAATATATCGTGGCCTGTCTTTATATATAACATGGCCTGTCTTTATATATATCGAGGCCTGTCTTTATATATATCATGGCCTATCTTTAAATATATCGTGGCCTGTCTATATATATATCATGGCCTGTCATTATATTGATCAAGGCCTGTCTTTATATATATCATGGCCTGTCTTTATATAT
>NW_018465190.1:0-536 GCF_002113885.1 Mizuhopecten yessoensis
CAGTTACAGATATCTTAATGAAAGTTGCTATTCACCTTTATCACCTATAAAGCAGGGTAAGATAAAAATAAGATAAAAATAATCAATGAAAGATTCTATTAATCTCACACCGGTAAAAGTGCGGAAACGCCTGTCCAGGGTAAGAGAACATGCCTTCTCCGCCATTAGACAGACTGTTGCGATCAAAATTAAACATTTCCAGACAGAGAAATATATTTAGAAATGTCTTATTCGAGAGTAAAGACGGGGAATTTATTATTGTATATCAAATCAATAATGCACTGACGTCATCAAAATGATACCTTGACGTCATGTCCACTATAGCATATCACAGACGTCGGGTAACGCCGAATTTCTTTAATTCATGAAATCTAAGTTTATATTTCATGAAGTCAATCTATATAATCATTTCTTTTTCTAGGAATACGACAGAAAACCCGTCGGGTAGCATTCCTAATAGTCTGCCTCTCAGCAAATCATCGGGCTAGACTTTAAATAATCCATTAAAGAATCATACACCTTGGGTTGAGGAATTA
>NW_018465191.1:0-536 GCF_002113885.1 Mizuhopecten yessoensis
CATGTCAATTTACACTATACTGTATAAATGCATGTCAATATAAACTAAACTGTATACATCAATGTCAATATACACTATAGTGTATAAATCCATGTCAATATAAACTTTACTGTATAAATGCATGTCAATATACACTATATTGTATAAATGCATGTCAATATACACTATACTGTATAAACGCATGTCAATATACACTATACTGTATAAATCCATGTCAGTTTACACTTTACTGTATAAATCCATGTCAATTTACACCATATTGTATAAATCAATGTCAATGTACACTATACTGTATACATCAATGTCAATATACACNTCAATGTCAATATACACTATACTGTATCAATCCATGTCAATTTGCACTATACTGTATAAATCCATGTCAATATACACTATACTGTATACATCTATGTCAATATACACTATACTGTATAC
The DNA here is from genome assembly GCF_002113885.1 of Mizuhopecten yessoensis. Lineage (NCBI taxonomy): Eukaryota > Metazoa > Mollusca > Bivalvia > Pectinida > Pectinidae > Mizuhopecten > Mizuhopecten yessoensis. Next base: position 436 of record NW_018465191.1, read on the forward strand.
ATCCATGTCAATATACACTATACTGTATAAATCCTTGTCAAAATAAACTATACTGCATAAATCCATGTCAATATACACTATACTGTATACATCAATGTCAA
>NW_018465192.1:0-536 GCF_002113885.1 Mizuhopecten yessoensis
GACAAGGGCAAACAAACTGACGACTTGATTATGGATTTTTCCAAAGCTTTTGACAAGGTTATAGTCATTCGCTTCTTTGTCATAAGCTTCGTCATTACGGTGTGAATGAGAAGGTTAACACCTGGATAGAAAACTTCCAGGAAGCAGGCTGTCATGGTTGAGGGGGGCCATCCCTCTTTCTATTTTATATACAATGTATAAACGACATTCCTGTTCGCCTTCACTCCAATGTATGTCTATATTTGCAGATGACACCATTGTCTATCTTACTATCAAATCACCATCTGATGCCCAGCTATTACAACAAGATTTAGACAAATTAGCTTTATGGGAGATAGCATGGGAAATGTCCTTCCATCCTGACAGATGTAACGTCCTTTCCATCACCAACAACAAACACCATCAACATCACAAATACATGCTGTACGAAAAGGAATTACAACACGAAGACAAAGCAAAATATTTAGGTGTTACTATACGGTCAAATCTCGGGTGGGAATGTCATATAAATAACATCTGTGGGAAAGCCAACTCCA
>NW_018465193.1:0-536 GCF_002113885.1 Mizuhopecten yessoensis
TTGGTGTAAGAGACTGATCATTAGTGTAAGAGACTGATCATTGGTATAAGAGACAGATCATTGGTATAAGAGACAGATCATTGTTGTAAGAGACAGATCTTTGGTGTAAGAGACAGATCATTGGTGTAAGAGACAGATCATTGGTGTAAGAGACAGATCATTGTTGTAAGAGACTGATCATTGGTGTAGAGACAGATCATTGGTGTAAGAGACATATCATTCGTGTAAGAGACAGATCATTGGTGTAAGAGACAGATCATTGGTGTAAGAGACNAAGAGACAGATCATTGGTGTAAGAGACAGATCATTGGTGTAAGAGACAGATCATTGGGGTAAGAGACAGATCATTGGTATAAGAGACAGATCATTGGAGTAAGAGACAGATCATTGTTGTAAGAGACAGATCATTGGTGTAAGAGACAGATCATTGGTGTAAAAGACAGATCATTAGTGTAAGAGACTGATCATTGGTATAAGATACAGATCATTGCTGTAAGAGACAGATCATTGGTGTAAGAGACAGATCATTGTTGTAA
>NW_018465194.1:0-536 GCF_002113885.1 Mizuhopecten yessoensis
TTGTAAGTTTTTACTATATGTTTGACATATCCTCTCGTTTTTAAATCATTTCTGATCTTTTACATTATTGTCCTTCATTTATTAAACCCTACATACAGTTGGGTCCAAATTTAACTTGGTAGCCTAGTGCACTGGAGTTAACAACAAAAGTCAACTCCAGTTCACTAGCTTGTGCACTGGAGTGCACATCGATGTGCACTGGAGTTCACATCAATGTGCACCAGAGTTAACTACAGTTCACAAGGTAATTTTCTTTATCATATTATGTCTGACCTTTTCATCCGATTATACGTACTATGATTTTTCCCCTCTCACATACCCAATAAATAAATAAATAAATAAAATATTAGATGTCACCTTTTCATACACTTATATTGAATTATTTAGGTATTATCCTTTTATGAAAATAGCATAATAACTATACAGCGTGATCATCTATTAAATTATTAGCACATGCACTGACTTGGATCCATAGTTCTTGTACATATTGCTGTATTGGTGGTTTACAGTTTATAATACTTTCTGTCTTAAAGACG
>NW_018465195.1:0-536 GCF_002113885.1 Mizuhopecten yessoensis
TGAAATTAGAAACCTTACTTAAAATGGTGTGTGAAGAAATATTATCATTTGAATCAATGTCAGATAAAACTTGGTTGGTATAATTTAAATAAGTTGGTGCTTTGCCATCGGATATTTCCCTCACACCTGCTGTTAATGTTGTATCCCGTGTTGTAAGCTCTATACCATAGAAGTTGAGACCTTTCTTTGTTGTAGCATCGCGATGCATGGTCAGATTTTGTTCACTGGTAAGTTCCTCATTCAATTGTTGTTTGACAACATAATTCATTTCTGATGACATTGTGGATGCAAAACATGGAGAAGGTAACTCTCCTACCTCAATGTTAGCTAATGACAACACTGATCTTATTAATGGCGATATATGATTCAAGGGAACATTGCTACTTTTGAACTCATACATAAGTGATCTTAATTTCTCTGTGTACGGTCTCCCTCTTGTTGAATCCCTTAATATTTTAAAACGCATCAGCTGATCACAGTTTCAACATAGAAAAAAACCAAGGGACGTAACTGTAAATGTTGGTGATGAAGCAGTA
>NW_018465196.1:0-536 GCF_002113885.1 Mizuhopecten yessoensis
TTGTTCTTGATCTCTGGTTTCTCCGTTTCGATTCGAGAGATGGTCCTAATTTCATCGGCTGATCACCAGCTCTTCCAAAGAAGGCAATGTCTTTTAACTGATTTAACGTTCATAACCGTGGAACAAGAAGGATATATGTCATATTAAGAGTAAATGTCCAATTTATTGCTTCGTATTAAATTAGATCAAACTATCTCAATCCTTAATATTGGAGAGGTCTTTCAATGATTAACAATTGTTTGTCAAGATTGGGTTCAAACCCTTTGATCATTTGCTGATCATAGTTCTGTATCGCATCACTAGAGTTTCAAATAGGTGCTTCCCTTATTTGTCTCTCTAGTTAATTATTTTACGTAACAAACGTGTTGGCTCTACATGTAGACTGACGATCGGTTCCCGCGGTTAGTCACCTAATTGGTGGAATTAAATCTTGCACAGTTAAAATAGAATACAAGTTGAAGAATAAATTACCGTTTTAGATAAAAAAAAACCTTTTATTTATTTAAAAGATCAACTTTGTCGTTTTGCTATATTGC
>NW_018465197.1:0-536 GCF_002113885.1 Mizuhopecten yessoensis
TGGTCAGATAATTGAATTAAAAAATAACTTTGAAATTGTATATATCCTTTTCTCTGTGGTCAAACGGCACTGTACAGGTTCTGGAAATAGCAATCGCCGAAGTGAGGCAGATTTTTGAAGACCATGACATTTCTGTGATCATGGACATGTTTTCGGTATACTGTATCAGCATTACGAGGGTGGATGCAAAACAATAGGTGTATTAATAGATCAACCTGCGTTACGAACTTGAAATATACCAGAAATGAAACTAAAAAGCACATTAAAATATATAGAAACACAGATTATGTCAATAATTCAATTACAGATCTCATTCGACACATGGTTTATGTATTTTTTCTTAATTCAATGATTTATAAATTCAAAACACACATTAACGAAGCATGTGTTTTTAAACATAAAATAAACAATGATTGTAAATAGCATCTTTGTGACATGCTACTGTATGGAAAATAGCGACCAGACTGTATGTTAATAGCGCCTGCAGCTTCATATTACTGTATGGTTTATTGCATTGCATTATTACATTTTGCCTG
>NW_018465198.1:0-536 GCF_002113885.1 Mizuhopecten yessoensis
CCGTCCATCAAATGTAGGGTACTTGTCCTTACGTAAACCTGTTTTCCAGTAACTGATCTAGCTGACCACGGAGAGGTCATGACCCGGCGTTTTAGACATGCCATTTGATTGACTCGTTTTATTTATATGTCATTATCGACAGGTGGCCCGTCAATCACATGCAGTGTATATGATACTACCCAGCAGTTTAGCATGATTAAAATGATATTTCATTATCATTTGTCAAATTGTCAAAATCTCAGTGTAAATGGTTGATTGACTGACAGTTCTTAGCGTTCAGTTATAACCTCTGTAAAAAATGATGGTTTGGTGGTTCTTAGCGTCGAGTTATAACCTCTCAGTGTAAATGATTGATTTATTGATGGTTCTGAGCGTTCCAGTTATAACCTCTCAGTGTATATGATTTATTTATTTATGGTTCTTAGCGTTTCAGTAATACCTCTCATTGTAAATGATTGATTGGTGGTTCTTAACGTTCCATTTATAACTTTTAAGTGTAAATTGGATTCGAGCATGAATTTAAATGATATGTGTTT
>NW_018465199.1:0-536 GCF_002113885.1 Mizuhopecten yessoensis
CCCTGCCCCATCACATTATCTCCTGCCCCATCCCCCCTATCTCCTGCCCCATCACCCTATCTCCTGCCCCATCTCCACTATATCCTGTCCCATCCCCCTATCTCCTGCCCATCCCCCTATCTCCTGCCCCATCCCCCTATCTCCTGCCCCATCCCCACTATCTCCTGCCCCATCCCCCTATCTCCTGCCCCATCCGCCAATCTCCTGCCCCATACCCCCTATCTCCTGCCCAATCCCCCTATCCCCTGCCCCATCACATTATCTCCTGCCCCATCCCCCCTATCTCCTTCCCCATCACCCTATCTCCTGCCCCATTCCGCCCTATATCCCGCCCTATCCCCCCTAGCTCATGTCCCATCCCCCTAATTTCCTGCCCCATCCCCCCTAATCTCCTGCCCCATCCCCTTATCTCCTGCTCCATCCCCCCTAATCTCCTGCCCCATTCCCCTATCTCCTGCCAGATCCCCCCTAATCTCCTGCCCCATCCCCCCTATCTCCTTCCCCTAGGGAGATAGGGGATGGGGAAGGAGATGGGG
>NW_018465200.1:0-536 GCF_002113885.1 Mizuhopecten yessoensis
GTATATGCAGACAAATTGCAAGATTTTGTCAAGAGCTACAATGCTGCATCTCACAGATCGTTACATGGTACCGCTCCCAAAGATGTAAACAAAACCAACGCAGCCGATCTCTTCGGATACATGTATCGCAGAAAGAAACAAAAAATACTTAGAAAAAGGAAATCAACCGTTACGGTAAAACAGAAACAAAACTTCATGTTTAAGATTGAAAGCCTGGTGAGAATATCACACTTAAAACAACCCTTTAAACGAACTTATCAACAACAATGGTCTTCAGAAATATTCAAAGTCAACAAGCGCTTCTTTCTTCAAGGTATACCACAGTATCAGTTAATAGACTTTTTGAACGAGTCAATCACGGGGAACTTTTTATCAATCCGAAATATAGAGACTTGACAAGGACGAAAACGTATTATGGTATATCGAAGAAAAGTTAAAAAAACGTAAGAGAGCCGGTCAAATCGAATGGTTCGTTAAATTTGAAGGCTGGTCGTCTAAATATAACCAGTGGATAGCAGAGAAAGGCATCAGAGATG
>NW_018465201.1:0-536 GCF_002113885.1 Mizuhopecten yessoensis
ACATTACACAATAACAGCAATATCGATAGCGGCCACAATAATAACGATATAGATAGCGGCCACAATAATAACATTATATATAGCAACCACAATAACAACATTATAGATAGCAACAACAATAACAACAATAACATAACACAATACCAACAATATCGATAGCGGCTACAATAATAACGATATAGATAGCTGCCATAATAGCATTCATAAATCTTTTTTACCGGTCACAATATCGCAATACCGATAGCTGTCACAATAACAACATTACAGATAACGGCATCAATAACGACATTACAGATAAAGGCATCAATAATAGCATTATATATAGCAACCACAATAACAACATTATATATAGCAACCACAATAACAACATTTTATGTAGCAACCACAATAACAACATTACAAATAACGGCATCAATAACAGCAATATGTATAGCTGTCACAATATCATCATTATATATAGCAAACATAATAACATCATTAGAGATAGCAATCACAATAACAACATTATAGATAGCAACCACAATAACAACAATAAC
>NW_018465202.1:0-536 GCF_002113885.1 Mizuhopecten yessoensis
ATAATAGAGAAAAATTACAGGGACTGAGGAGACATCAAAATAATAATTAAAAAAAAACAACAGGAACTGAGGATACATCACAATAACAGGGAAACAAATAGCAGGAACTGAGAAGACATACAAAAATATAGGGAATAGATAACAGGAACTGAGGAAACATCACAATAATAATTAAAAAAAATAGGAACTGAGGATACATCACAATAACAGGGGGAAAAAAATCAGAAACTGAGGGGACATCACAATAATAGGGAAACAAATACCAGGAACTGAGGATACATCACAATAATAGGGGAAAATAACAGGAACTGAGGAGTCATCAAAATAATAGGGGGATATAACAGGAACTGAGGAGTCATCAAAATAATAGGAGGATATAACAGGAACTGAAAAGACATAAAAACAATAGGAGGATATAACTGGAACTGAGAAGACATAAAAATAATAGGGGGATATAACAGGAACTGAGAAGACATAAAAATACTAGAGGGAATATAACAGTAACTAAGGAGACATCACAATAAGAGGGGGGGGGG
>NW_018465203.1:0-536 GCF_002113885.1 Mizuhopecten yessoensis
CAATAGTCCTCAATAACTTTATCGATAGTTTTCAACATCTACATGCAGGTCAATAGTCCTCAATAACTCTATCGATAGTTTTCAACATCTACATGATATAATTGAATTGTATGACTCTCATATCACCTTTGAAGCATTGTCGTATTCAATTTGTTCAACGTGTTCTTGTAAATCAGACTTGTAATAAGAGATGTTCATGCTTGTCCTAGTGTCACCAAAGATTTTCACATGTACAGAGTCTCCCACAGTTCCGCTGAATCACGGACACTTGACGCAGACGGTCGGAGACGAGGATTCCTGCTCCAGCATTCTTTAACGTCTTCCTCTAGATTTTCATCTACGTCAGTTCCGAACATGGGTGTTTTATCCCCGTGTCCAACACATCGTTCTATTTGTTTCGCATTTAGGGAATCAAATGGTTCATCTTCCGAGATGATCTCGAATATCACAAGACCAAGAGAGTAAACATCGGCTCTCATCATAGCCTTCCAGTCTAACAGTTCCCCGCGCAGTACTTCAGGGGCAGAATAACGAGG
>NW_018465205.1:0-536 GCF_002113885.1 Mizuhopecten yessoensis
TCAAAGGAGAGTTACCGGCCCTCAAAGGAGAGTAACCGGCCCTCATAGGAGAGTTACCGGCCCTCAGAGGAGAGTTATCGGACCTCAAAGGAGAGTTACCGGCCCTCAAAAAAGAGTTACTGGCCCTAAAAGGAGAGCTACCGGCCCTCAATGGAGAGTAACCAGCCCTCAAAGGAGAGTTACCGGCCCTCTAAAAAGAGTTACCGGCCCTCATAGGAGAGAAATCGGCCCTCAAAGGAGAGTTACCGGCCTTCAAAGCAGAGTTTACGGCCCTCAAAGGAGAGTTACCGGCCCTCAATGGAGAGTTACCTGCCCTCAAAAGAGAGTTACCGGCCCTCAAATGAGAGTTACCGGCCCTCAATGGAGAGTTACCGGCACTCAAAGAAGAGTTACCGGCCCTCATAGGAGAGAAACCGGCCCTCAAAGGAGAGTTATCGGCCCTCAAAGGAGAATTACCGGCCCTCAAAGGAGAGTTACTGGCCCTCAAAGGTGAGTTACCGGCCCTCAAAGGAGAGTTACCGGCCCTCAAAGGAGAG
>NW_018465206.1:0-536 GCF_002113885.1 Mizuhopecten yessoensis
CAGAAAACATAATGGTTATAGAGCTTAAACGGTGCTCCGAGGATGGCATCAATCTGGATGAAGATAATTAATTATATATAAGCTGCTATAGAAAGTTAGTGATTTGTTTAAATAGCCTAACTAGGTGACAGGTTCCTTTTTAGTTGAACTGACTTGATCATAGTATATTTACTGAGTTATTATTCATAGAACAATTCAGGACCAGTATGTTTCCAGGGAGGAGACGAGGAGGCCGAGGTAATTTAGGAGTCGTACTCCTAGGGGCCCAGGTGATGAGGATGGGAATCAACAACATTCCCCCCGTTACCTTGGTAACAGTTGCCCTACAGGTAGCCATTTACCTGCAATTGGGAGACCTTCCTAAGTGGTTTGGTCATCAGCGGAGTGTCTGTATGAGTTCATACAAAGTCTGGTATAAAGGAGACTGGAAACTCTTAATTCTGGCAGCCCTAACTCATGGAGACGATATACATCTTTATTACAACATGGCGTCAATGCTGTGGAAAGGGAGACAACTAGAGCAGAGATTTAAAAGC
>NW_018465207.1:0-536 GCF_002113885.1 Mizuhopecten yessoensis
GAGGTTAACTGTGTTATTTGTTAATTGTGTAACTTAAGTCTCCACATAAAAATTGAATAAACTTGTATAAGTTTTACCTGTATTTTAGTAGCATTTCATAGTTTTCTGCCTCATACCTCAAATATTTTCTGTATTAGGTTCTGTACGGTTGAACTATTTTTTTCGTGCACATGATTGTCTGCGTTTGTTAACATAAAGTTGTTGCTCATAATGTGTCTTATTTTTCTAAAAACAATATATACTTTCCGTGTAAAAAGAAAATCTCTTACAATATATAATGTTTTTTTATTTACCGTTGTATTAGACTGTAAAACGACGACTTCCTATCATTTATTTGCGCATACAAAAGAATAGAATTTAGTTAATTGAATATGAGTTTTCAATAAAACATAATTATGAAAACATTAATACTTTTGCGTTTCTCGAAACCTATTGTTTATATGTTTTATAAATTGATATAGCGTAAACTGTGTTAGTTTGAACTAGAACTGTAAGCCAAAGGCTAACAAATAACAAGTGTCGAAATGAAAAGAAAT
>NW_018465208.1:0-536 GCF_002113885.1 Mizuhopecten yessoensis
AATGATCCGATTCGTTGTTTAAAAAGACAGCTTTGTAGCACGGATTCCCAGTCAAATAGGCTTTGGTTGCGAAGTCGTTTAATTTTCAATAAACAAGAATATTATTGATGTAAAGTAAATCCAAACAAATACTTTCAGAAGTCTTCATAAATATTTGTGCTTGATTTATGAGCATTGGTTTGAAATTCACTAGCGCCCATGTTATTTAAAGTTGTGACAACCAAACGCAATATCTTGCTGGTAATTTGAAAGAAAAATAGGTCGTAATTTAACCGATAATCGATTGGATCATTTGACTGCCGAGTGCTATAACCAGCCGCTCAGAACACCAAAGTCTCTTGTCGTGTGTACACGATAACAGGGTTGAGACGGCATACTATTGTGTCGTCGGTATACTATATATCCTCTAGGGGGATTATATATCCTCTAGGATGGTTATATATCCTCTAGGGGGATTATATATCCTCTAGGAGGGTTATATATCCTATAGAAGGGTTATATATCCTCTAGGAGGGTTATATATCCTCTAGGAGGGT
>NW_018465209.1:0-536 GCF_002113885.1 Mizuhopecten yessoensis
AGCTTTGGACTGGGACGAGTCGATTGCAACTCAGAATAAAACATAGATTACAAATTCTGATAACCTTTTTCTCAAATACATTATTGATAGGATAGGAGAAAATGCATTGAAGTTAATGCCGAAACATCTTAACCCTCGGGATGAGATTGTTGAATGTATAACCCTCTACTTGAGGCAAGCTTCGGGTTAGACAATGAATAATATCATAGGCCATATGTTTCTTTTACCCTGGACAGCTGTATCCTTGTCGCCCCATTCATAACAATTTTATGACGCAACGTCAACAATGCATAACGCCACATCATCAATACACTGAGCCTGGATTGTTAACGTTGCATTATGTATATGACAAGGTCAACAGGGCAAGAGAAAAATCTGTCGCCCCCTTAAGGTGAGATGGGGAATCTGAACCTTCGGATAAAGATTTTAAGCTGCCAAATCACTCGGCAAGCCTCGTGTTTAGAAACTTAAGAATATTCCCCTCGGTTCGAGATTCCCATATCTCAACCCTAAGGTGGTATAGGTTTTGTTATTCT
>NW_018465210.1:0-536 GCF_002113885.1 Mizuhopecten yessoensis
TGACTCTACTGTTTGTAAACAATTTACTTCATTTTCCTGAAAAAAGTCTTCCAAATCATTCAGATATAGATTGCAACTAAGAACTGTGATAGATGTTCGCCTTGTTTTACGCCGATATTGCTTGCAAACATATCTGAAATCTCATTACCTTTTTCAACACAGGATTTTGAATTATCATACAATTTAACGATCACTTTTAAAATTAAAAGATACACCACTAATGAGTATGCGAGGGTAGCAAACATTTCAAACTAATAAGGGGAGATAACTACTAAAAAAAAAAAACAATTTAAGTAATATTTAAAATAAAATTAATTAAGATCGTTCTTATTAAAAAATGTTCGAATGGACCCCATTTATTTTGGAAGGGTAATAGAGATTTATTTTTCAACGCAAACTTCTGTACTTTCATTGTTTATGCAAAAATAATCTTACACATTTCAAAATTTGGAATGGAGTCTTTAATGCGACTACAGTATATATGATGTTTTATTAGTATCAGAAAATGGTTTAATAATAGTCCAATCTTTGAATTT
>NW_018465211.1:0-536 GCF_002113885.1 Mizuhopecten yessoensis
ATTGGCGTGTAAACTACATCGGGCTTGCGATATATTTAATGGTGCGCGTTACCAATCCTTAAATAAATAATGATACAATGATAGTACAGAACACAACGACTTCCGCGCCATTATTGTCGTATGCTTCAGTCACTCGGAACACAGGTACATTTTGGCATCATTACTAGAGAGGCTTTGAATAAGTAAAACATTGCCGTGGAAACTCGAGCGCGGGAAATAAGCCCGATGTTTTATTTTCCTGTCGTGTGATAACTATAAATCAATCAGACAAGTTGCTATAAAAATTGGCGTACACATTATGATAGCGTGTTATTTAGCACATTGCATGTTGCCCACTGAAAGGAGAGTGAATTGTACATTATAGATATGGCCTAGTGAGGGACAGTGTACATGTACGTATACGTAGATGTACCTAGCGAGGGAGTGGGAACCAGTAGTTGATCTGGCGCTGGATGCACAGTGGGAACAGCGCCATGTGCTCCTCCTCAAATCGCTGGCAGAACTTCCTCTCCAAGTACAGGTCATCCTGGGGCAGC
>NW_018465212.1:0-536 GCF_002113885.1 Mizuhopecten yessoensis
TTTCGGGCTAACCCAGCAAGTGTTGTTCACGCCACTGACGGTATCGGGCTAACCCAGCAAAGGTACGTGATTTACTTTACTGGCATGAACATTATCAAATATAGCTCTCTTAAAAACAAGACAAGTAAAAATGATATTGTAATAAAAGACCTTTTTAAAAACTATTTCAGTTATTTGTGAGGCTGTTAAAGAGTTAATATTCAGAAATCTCAATTGATGATTATACTGTTCGAGGCTCTATATAACTACGAGTGTGAGTTTGCCCTCCCTGTCATACAAATGATTCACGTCGATATGTTGAGCTTGGAATTTCACATAGTTAACAGGGGCGTTTGACCGTCTATAATCACTAATCATTTACTACTGGGTCGCAGGTTCGAGGCCTTTCTTTGGCAGTTGCCAGGTACTGTCTCCTTTCTCCGGGTACTCAGGCTTTCCTTCATCACCAAGACCTTACTCGTCCTTAAATGAACATAGCTGTTTATAGAACGTACATCGGAACTAAATGAATCAAAATATACCTGACAGTTTTTAAA
>NW_018465213.1:0-536 GCF_002113885.1 Mizuhopecten yessoensis
TTGATGGACTATCAGTCCCAGAGGTTGGCTGTACTCTGTTGATGACTATCAGTCTCTGAGGTTGACTCTTCTTTGTTCATGGACTATTAGTCCCCAAGGTTTGCCGTACTCTGTTGATGGACTATCAGTTCCCAAGGTTGGCCTTACTCTGTTGATGGACTATCAGTCACAGAAGTTGGTCGTACTCTGTTAATGGACTATCAGTCCCGGGGGTTGGCTGTACTCTGTAAATGGACTATCAGTCCAAGAGGTTGGCCGTGCTCTGTTACATTGATGGACTATCATTTCCAGAGATTGGCCGTACTCTGTTGATGGACTATCAGTCACCGAAGTTGGCTGTACTCTGTTATTGGACTATCAGTCCCTGAGGTTGGCTGTACTCTGTAAATGGACTATCAGTCCAAGAGGTTGGTCGTACTCTATTGATGGACTATTAGTGCCCAAGGTTGGCCGTACTCTGTTGATGAACTATCATTTCCAGAGGTTGACCTTACTCTGTTAGTGGACTATCAGTCTCTGAGGTTGGCTGTACTCTG
>NW_018465214.1:0-536 GCF_002113885.1 Mizuhopecten yessoensis
TGCCATAGCCTACCTAGTGTTACATATAGAAACACAGCAGGACTGATTACATAATGGCGACATAATTAATAACTAAAAATGCTATAACTTTGGTTATAGATGAGATATTTTAACAAAATAAAGTTTGTTGTGCTTTGAATGGTGGTATCTTTCAATGTATACATCAAACAGTTACTTTTGTTAAAGGACAAAAAATGACCTGAACCCCCTATAGATTGGGGGTTAGCTCTCCTGGTTCGAGAAGCCATGCAATGTTATGCCATAGAACAGAATATATCGCTCTTTCTCATGTTGTGCTAGCTTAAAGTGATTGTATGCTTAGAGATATGGTACAGCAGAAAGTAGTTTAACGAACTGTGATGTTTTTGAGCTCGAGACAGATTTGTGTGTTTGGAGTTATTTCAATTTCGAAACCAGTTTGCTCAACGTCAGGCTGATGTTACCGTTTTATAGTCCATCATTGTTTATTCTTGTGTAAATACTTGGGGTGTGCCCATTTCTTTCGGTAGTCAATGGATGTGTGTGTGTGTGTGTGT
>NW_018465215.1:0-536 GCF_002113885.1 Mizuhopecten yessoensis
TATTTAGTGTTTTAGTGGTCACAGTAATTATCTAAATTATTATGAGGAATGAAAATAATTATAATTATGAGATGAGTTTGTTTAATGAAGTGCATACACGTCTCTGTACATATGCCTATGGGACTTGGCATAATACACACTTGTACTGTTGGTGTCTGTTCAGGTGTAGATAATAAAGCAGATTAAATATCACCTTGTGGGGATAGCAGGGTTTCGTTTGCTTACGTTTGAGTGATTTAGGTTTGAAGCATACTAAATATAATCATATGTAAAGGTAGATTGTGGTTTGTTTACTATACATAGACGCCTATACATGTATTCCCTTCCCTCTACGATGTGTAATAGTGACCGCGATCTTACAACGATCTTAGTATAGGCGTTGTACCACCATCACATACTTGTACAAAAGTATGTATGTTATTGTATTCACGTAACGAATTGCCCATCTTTTATTTTATTTACAAGGCTATATCATGGACACCAATGGATTGTTATATCATGAATCAATGATGAATAGATACTATGTATATAATATC
>NW_018465216.1:0-536 GCF_002113885.1 Mizuhopecten yessoensis
GAAAAAAAGTACTTTTGATAGATTTAGATTGCAAATTTATCACCAAGAGACATCAAAAGCAGATGTCATTTAAGATATCAATGCAAACGAACAGTGTCATACACTTTCTTGCTATTCGTGTTGGATAGCATAAACGGTTCACTTCAAATCACGAGAAAAATGACCTAAAAGTTTACAATGTACATCCCGTCACCGACGTAACATATCACCGCCTGACAGGACACAGTTGTCATTCAAGACAGTACGCAAAATATCAAACAAGTGCTCATGGCCTATAACCCGCCAGAGGAACATACCCACTGCCGGCGCCATCTAGGTCGATCTATATTTAGATTTTAGGTTTCCCAGTTACTTTTCTTGAGGCACGTTTTGTTCGTAACAATTTGGACGACAATCAGGATGTTGATGTTCATTGCATGATTGTCTTAAGTTTAAAGAAATTTACAACAAAAGGATGCCTTCTCCTTTCTTTTTCAGTGATTATGATGCAATTCGTGTAAATTTCCGTATGAAACTCATTATTTACATGAAAAAGA
>NW_018465217.1:0-536 GCF_002113885.1 Mizuhopecten yessoensis
GAACGGGTCGACTTCTTTTTTCCAATCGTGAAATTTCCGTTCTTGATGGTAACATCCCAGCTTCCCATACCTTCGGCATTGAAGAGCTTGATCCGAATATCATTACTTCTCTGACAGATGTCGACTGCTGTTGGACGCACTTACAACACAATGTTTTATTTGGTTGCCATCATGATACAATTTGGATAAATACTTTTCTTTGTGAGAAATGAAGGTCGATATTTTAATCATGCTCATTAATGTGGTTGTGGTTTTGTTGTCACTAGCCGAGTTCTCGGTGTTAGGACGCGGCTATGACCTTGGTTTACATGTCGGGTGTTAATTGTCGATAACGCAGAAGTCGTATTCTCCTTTTGCTTTTTCGGAAGACTCCATGATAATCTTTCCTTTGTTCATATATGCTCTAGTTTGACCAATTTTGAGGGCGAATTGATGTTTTTAAACACTTCGGTATTTTCTTGCTTTTGCTTATTGACTCGTGAGGAGGAGTGTTTACGAACGAAAAATAACATATAAACATTGAATGTATCCGATTG
>NW_018465218.1:0-536 GCF_002113885.1 Mizuhopecten yessoensis
CACAGGTAAAACATCAAAACTTGTGCTGAGCAGACAGTAAACAGCGGTGGAAAGGAAGCATGCAGCCAAGTGAAGAGGATGGTGAATGTTAGTCAATAAGCACATGGTTAAGCAACACATTTGCAAGTCCATAGCTATATATATGTAAAGCAGCAATTAGCACAGGTAAAGTAGCAATTAATAAGCACAGGTAAAGCAGCAAAAAGCACAGGTAAAGCGGGAAAAGAACACATTTACATGTTTGTGCAGCAAATATACACTATATACAAAAGCAGCAGAGTCTAATCTACTCGTCGCTGTCAGTGTCACTTACATCTTGGTTCTCAGGTATTGGATTGAGAACCCGTCGGTAGTTTGTGTAAGTGTGATATGTTGAGAAACAGTCGGGTACACATAAAGCAACACCACAGTCAACACACATATAACTTGTTTGTTTCCTTTTATGGTTGTTTCCTGCTCCTTTGACATTACAGGCTACACAATTCCAAAGAGGTCGTGCTCTTTTTGCTCCCTGTTTTGCTGGAATAAATGCAGGG
>NW_018465219.1:0-537 GCF_002113885.1 Mizuhopecten yessoensis
TGGGTCAGAATGAATGTGCCAGCTCTAGTTATTGGGTCAGAGTGATGGTGCCAGCTCTATAGTTATTGGGTGAGACTGAATGTGTCAGCTCTATAGTTATTGGGTCAAACTGAATGTGCCAGCTCTCTAGGTATTGGGTCAGACTGAATGTGGAAGCTCAATCGTTATTGGGTCAGAATGAATGTGCCAGCTCTAGTTATGGGGTCAGAGTGATGGTGCCAGCTCTATAGTTATTGGGTGAGACAGAATGTGCCAGCTCTATAGTTATTAGGTCAGACTGAATGTGCCAACTCTATATTTATTGGGTCAGACTGAATGTGCCAGCTCTCTAGTTATTAGGTCAGAGAGAATGTGCCAGCTCTATAGTTATTAGGTCAGACTGAATGTGCCAACTCTATATTTATTGGGTCAGACTGAATGTGCCAGCTCTCTAGTTATTNAGACTGAATGTGCCAGCTCTCTAGTTATTTGGTCAGACTGAATGTGTCAGCTCTCTATTTATTAGGTCAGAATGTGCCAGCTCTTTAGTTATTGGGT
>NW_018465220.1:0-537 GCF_002113885.1 Mizuhopecten yessoensis
ATTTCAATAACGTTAACACAAGCGTGGGTGTATACTATTTCTATATTGTTAACACAAGCGTGGGTGTATACTATTTCAATAACGTTAACACAAGCGTGGGGGTATACTATTTCTATATTGTTAACACAAGCGTGGGTGTATGCTATTTCAATAACGTTAACACAAGCGTGGGTGTATACTTTTTCTATAATGTTAACATAAGCCTGGGTGTATAGTATTTCTATAATGTTAACATAAGCGTGGGTGTATACTGTTTCTATATTGTTAACATTAGCGTGGGCGTATACTATTTCTATATTGTTAACATTAGCGTGGGTTTATACTATTTCTATAATGTTACCATAAGCGTGGGTGTATACTGTTTCTATAATGTTGACATTAGCGTGGGTGTATACTTTTTCTATAATGTTAACATAAGCTTGGGTGTATACTATTTCTATAATGTTAACATTAGCCAGGGTGTATACTATTTTTATAATGTCAACATTAGCCTGGGTGTATACTATTTCTCTGATGTTAACATTAGCGTGGGCGTAT
>NW_018465221.1:0-537 GCF_002113885.1 Mizuhopecten yessoensis
GAGATACACAGGTGGGATGGGGAGGGATGTTGTAGGAGACACCATTTTCCATCACTACATACCTGTAACACTGAGATACACAGGTGGGATGGGGAGAGATGTTGTAGCAGACACCATGTCCCATCACTACAGACTGTTACACTGAGATACACAGGTGGGATGGGGAGGGATGTTGTAGGAGACACCATTTTCCATCACTACATACCTGTAACACTGAGATACACAGGTGTGATGGGGAGAGATGTTGTAGCAGACACCATGTCCCATTACTACAGAATGTTACACTGAGATACACAGGTGGGATGGGGAGGGATGTTGTAGGAGACACCATTTTCCATCACTACATACCTGTAACACTGAGATACACAGGTGGGATGGGGAGGGATATGTTAGGAGACACCATGTCCCATCACTACATACCTGTTACACTGAGATACACAGGTGGGATGGGGAGAGATGTTGTAGCAGACACCATGTCCCATCACTACAGAATGTTACACTGAGATACACAGGTGGGATGGGGAGGGATGTTATAGG
>NW_018465222.1:0-537 GCF_002113885.1 Mizuhopecten yessoensis
AAAACGTTACAATACCCCTTGACAATGAATTAGCAACAGCGTTATTGTTCAAAACGTCACGATATCCCTTAACAATGAATTAACACCAGCGTGATAGGGCAAAACTTCACGATACCCCTTAACAATGAAGTAACACGAGCGTGATAGGTCAAAACGTCACGATACCCCTTTACAATGAAGTAACACCAGCGTTATAGGTCAAAACGTTACGATAACCATTAAAAATTAATTAACACCAGCGTTATAGGTCAAATCGTCACGATACCCCTTAACATTGAATTAGCACCAGCGTTATAGGTCAAAACGTCCCGATATCCTTTAACAATGAAACAGCAACAGCGTTAAGTCAAAACGTCACGATACCCCTTAACAATGAAGTAACACCAGCGTTTTAGGTCAAAACGTTACAAACCCCTTAACAATGAATTAGCAACAGTGTTATAGTAAAAAACGTCACGATACCCCTTGACAATGAATTAACACCAGCGTTAGAGGTCAAAATGTCACGATACCCCTTAACAATGAATTAACACCAGC
>NW_018465223.1:0-537 GCF_002113885.1 Mizuhopecten yessoensis
TTCTCTACACCTAAAGTGAGTGTAGTGTGTATCAGGAGTTTGCATTTTACAGTTGTTTTTCTACACTTAAAGTGAGTGTAGTGTGTATCAGGAGCTTGCATCTCACAGTTGTAGTGTGTATCACGAGTTTGCATTTTACAGTTGTTTTTCTACCCTTAAAGTGAGTGTAGTGCGTATCAGGAGTTTGCATTTCACAGTTGTTTTTCTACACTTAGAGTGAGTGTAGTGTGTAGCAGGAGTTTCCATCTCACAGTTGTTTCTCTAAACCTAAAGGGAGGGTAGTGTGTATCAGGAGGTTGCATCTGACGGTTGTTTCTCTACACCTAAAGTGAGGGTAGTGCGTATCAGGAGTTTGCATCCCACAGTTGTTTCTCTAAACCTAAAGTGAGTGTGGCGTGTATCAGGAGTTTGCATTTTACAGTTGTTTTTCTACACCTAAAGTGAGTGTAGTGTGTATCAGGAGTTTCCATCTCACAGTTGTTTATCTACACCTAAAGTGAGTGTAGTGTGTATCAGGAGTTTGCATTTCACAGTTGT
>NW_018465224.1:0-537 GCF_002113885.1 Mizuhopecten yessoensis
CACGATAACCGGTCTATTACTAGATACTTCATCATCACAACTGTTGCAACACGATAACCGGTCTATTACTAGATACTTCATCACAACAACTGTTACACCACGATAACCCGTCAATTACTAGATACTTCATCATCACAAATGGTACCCCACGATAACCGGTCGATAACTAGATACTTCATCATCACAACTGTTGCAACACGATAACCGGTCTATTACTAGATCCTTCATCATCACAACTGTTACACCACGATAACCCGCCTATTACTAGATACTTCATCATCACAACTGTTAAACCACGAAAACCGGTCTATTACTAGGTACTTCATCATCACAACGGATACACCACGATAACCCGTCTATTACTTGATACTTCATCATCACAAATGTTACAATTACTAGATACTTCATCATCACAACTGTTACACCACGATAACCCGTCTATTACTAGATACTTCATCATCACAAATGTTACACCACGATAACCGGTCGATAACTAGATACTACATCATCACAACTGTTACACCACGATAACCGGTC
>NW_018465225.1:0-537 GCF_002113885.1 Mizuhopecten yessoensis
TACTGCGCTAATATAGAGCAGGAGTTCTGACTTTAACAGTGCATACCGGTATAAAAACTTAAGGGTATTGTAGGAACACAAATCTGAGATAAGTCTGGTTAACCACACTGGTGTCGAACACACCAGTAAGTATTGTGTGTATAATATATCATAGTTTATACACGTCATATTACTATTAGTGTGTCCAGTATCTGTGGGGTTAGCATAAACACAATATTTGTTTTAAACTTTTAATTGGCCTTATTTAATGATCATTAATAGGTCAGACAGGGTTCGGTTTCCAAATCGGAAACTAGACCTCTTAAAACAGTTATCATTTATAACCTTAGAGATTAAATATTTCTTAGCAGAAAAATTTGAAATATAATTATTTTTCAACCTTTTCTGAGTTGTACAATTTTAGAGTATCTTCTGTCTGAAATCTGAAAATAACTTGTTTTATGACAAATTGTGTAAAAAAATTCCTCATACTGCGGTACAGTTTTTCTATAGATAGTCCCAAAAACTACAGATAAAATCCTTGAGCACTTACAAGAT
>NW_018465226.1:0-537 GCF_002113885.1 Mizuhopecten yessoensis
TACATTGCCACTACAATATCTCCTAGGATCTGATATGTTGCCACTTCAGTATCTCCTAGGATCTATTACTTTTCCATACAGATTGCAATATATCAAAGATAAAACACATCATTTTCAATTAATGTATAATGTTTATGACTCACCTGTGGTTCTAATAAATACAGGAGGCTTTGGTCTTGGCTGCCTTTCGTCTGTAAGTACAAAGAAGGAGGTGTCAGCTAGTCTGTGGTCAATTACACAAGATAGTAGGGCCATACATATATCAGCAAATTAAAGAGGTGTACGTCAGCAATTCAGAATTATCATGTGAAGTGTTATCAAAATGGGGGATTAAGCATCATGTGACATTGTACTGCTGACTTCAATAAGTATCATGTGACATTGTACTGCTCACTTCAATAAGTATCATGTGACATTGTACTTCTGACTTCAACAAGTATCATGTGACATTGTACTGCTGTTTCACACAGAGAACTGTTCCTTTGAGTATGATGGGACACAGTACAATTGTACTGGAGTACCAGTCTAAGTACATGT
>NW_018465227.1:0-537 GCF_002113885.1 Mizuhopecten yessoensis
AAAATCCAAGATGGCTGTCTGTCGGCCATGTTGTTTATCCGATCAATCTCAAAAGCACAGCACTTAATACTCTGCTTTTAATGAAGAATCAAGTTTAAAAATAACCAGCTTTACAGGTAAAAGATATTACTGTCATTAAATAATGACACTGCTACATTCTCCCCTCCTTACATGAAAGATGTCCACATCTTTACAGTAGCATTTACTAAAACATTACACTATTACCTAATTATATAATAACAAAAAAATCATCCAATTACACTACAAAAAGATTATCCTCATAAAAACACATTAATTGATTGTAGTCATAAATCAATATAGCTACCATGTTACAAAAACGAATGACATGTAATGAAAATTTAACATAAAAATACTGATTTTTGGCCAGCCCCGTACTTCGGCACTGGACTTGAAAAAGGCTGGCCGACACCGACAAGATCACAAGTGAAATTTTTGAGACGGCGGTTCCGCGCCGCGTTTCAGGAGGTGAAAATACTGATTTCAATGCATGTATAATTCATAAAAAAACAAAAAGTT
>NW_018465228.1:0-537 GCF_002113885.1 Mizuhopecten yessoensis
AAATGGCATTCTAAGCCATCTATATCGGCCAAATGGTGTATTAAAGGTTGCTAGTAGTGAGCTTTCTCGATCAAGCTCAACATGCCAGAAACCATTACGGGCATCAAGGACACTAAAGACTTTTCATTGTGGAGCTTTGGCAGTATGTCCTCTATTGTCGGTAGAGGGTAGTGACTACGTTTCAGAGCTTTATTCAAATCCTTTGGATCAATACAAATCCTGAGCTTGTTGGGTTTAACAACTACAACCATGCTCGACACCCATGGTGTAGGTTCAGTTACAGGCGTCAACACACCTAAATCTTTCAATCTCTCCAGCTCAGTTTTCACTCTATCGCGAAGTGCAATAGGCACCTTTCTAGGAGGATGTACCACAGGCGGTACCGTTTCATCAGTAATGAGGTGATACTGTCCCTCTAAGCAGCCATTTCCTTCAAAAGTGTCAGCATACCTTGTAGTGATGTCCTTAATACTTAAGGCACTTGACATGACGCTTTCTGTTTGGCCCACTGCCAAAATGTGAACGAACTTGAATCAG
>NW_018465229.1:0-537 GCF_002113885.1 Mizuhopecten yessoensis
AGGCATTTTACCAGATTCCGTTGTCGCGGGATTCAATGAAGTACTTTGGGATAGCCACACCATTCAAGGGCGTCCGAGTCTACGCAAGATGTGCTATGGGAATGCCTGGTTCTGAAACCGCCCTTGAAGAGCTAACATGCCAAGTACTTGGTGGTCTTGTGGAAAAGGGGTGTATCGCGAAAGTGGCAGATGACCTTTATTGTGGTGGTAACACCCTGGGGGAGCTATTAAACAACTGGACAGATGTGTTGAGAGCACTAAGTCAAAGTGGCTTGAGCTTCTCTGCAACAAAGACCGTGATAGCTCCCAAGCAAACTTCCATATTCGGATGGATATGGTGCCTTGGAACAATCCGTGCGAGTCCCCATCGGATATCTACCCTATCCACATGCCCGATGCCTTCAAATGTTTCTGGTCTCCGATCTTTTATCGGCGCCTACAAAGTGTTGGCAAGTGTTATGAAGGACTGCTCGATTCTTATTTCACCCCTCAATAATGCAGTAGCAGGACACGAGTCAAAGGACAGTATTGCGTGGT
>NW_018465230.1:0-537 GCF_002113885.1 Mizuhopecten yessoensis
TTCCAGAGTAGTGTGTCAATGCTCGAACATTACGACTATAATTAAGGAATATAAAGGTTCGAACGACTAATGAAATTAATTAATTTAAATTTTCAAAGCTAAGAAGAGAGAGAAATAGTGTTGTTTACTGATATATTGATGTAGATTCACTGGAACTGTATCATCCTAGCAATCAGTGTCACCGTAGTTACTACTTAAATGACGGTTATTTTTCTTCGTATAGCGTATAATTATGCTTCAAGATTGGCATTCATTTGATTGCTTATATGGAAGTTTGCGTAAAAGTGAAGGCCAATCCTTATTTAATTGCAATTGTCTAAAACCAAATGTATCTTTAATGTAGTTTATTTTGATGTACAGTATAACGTGTCTCAACCGGAAGATACCGGGACCAAACTATTTGTCCGGTTTATTCAGGTGTCCGGTTTAAACAGGGTCGGCATGTCATTTTTTGAAGAAAAAAAAAGTGTTATGCATACGATCTGTAAACAGGTGTGTCAATATAAACAACAGATACATGAATCAATTGCAATGTTT
>NW_018465231.1:0-537 GCF_002113885.1 Mizuhopecten yessoensis
AATGACACACAACAGTGACCACCAAGGACCATGCAATAACACACATCAGTGTCCACCTAGGAACATGTAATAACACAACAGTTAACACCTAGGAACACGAAATGACACACAACAGTGACCACCAAGGACCATGCAATAACACACAACAGTGTCCACCTAGGAACATGTAATAACACACCAGTTAACACCTAGGAACACGTAATGACACACAACAGTGACCACCAAGGACCATGCAATAACACACATCAGTGTCCACTTAGGAACATGTAATAACACAACAGTTAACCCCTAGGAACACGTAATGACACACAACAGTGACCACCAAGGACCATGCAATAACACAGATCAGTGTCCACCTAGGAACATGTAATAACACAACAGTTACCACCTAGGAACATGTAATGAGAAACAACAATTACTACCTAGGAACATCTAATGACACACAACAGTGACAACCTAGGAATATGTAATAACACAACAGTTACCACCTAAGAACATGTCATAACACAACAGTTACCAACTAGCAACATATAATGA
>NW_018465232.1:0-537 GCF_002113885.1 Mizuhopecten yessoensis
ACCTTCAGTCTGTCTGTCTGTTCTGTTGTATTGAGCAGCCCCCCCCACACACACCTTCAGTCTGTCTGTCTGTTCTGTTGTATTGAGCAGCCCCCCCACACACACACACACACCTTCAGTCTGTCTGTCTGTTCTGTTGTTGTATTGAGCAGCCAAGTCAATCTGTCTGTCTGTTCTGTTGTATTGAGCAGCCCCCCCCCCCCCACACACACACACACCCTCCGTCTGTCTTTCTGTTCTGTTGTATAAGTAGCCTCCCCCTGTGACCTAATTCCAGTGCACTGCACACCTTCTGTGGGTGATGCAGGTATACTTCAGGTTTCATCAAGATATCTTGAACGGTTTAAAAGTTACGACCCGGACAAGTTGTGATAAGAAGAACCAGAAGAACCAGCTGATGAAGAAGAAGAAACAGTAATAATACAATATGTCTCTCTTCATTCGAAGGGGAGACATAATAAGTAATAAGTTAAAAGCACATATGGTCTGATTGGTAACAACACAAATAACACATATGGTCTGATGGGTAACATTAAG
>NW_018465233.1:0-537 GCF_002113885.1 Mizuhopecten yessoensis
TGAGGTGATCCGAGTTTGAGAGGAGTGTTGAATTGATCAGAGTTTCACAGGTTTGCTGAAGTGATCTGAATTTGAGAGGAGTCCTGAACTGATCAGAGTAAAAGAGGATTGCTGAAGTGATCAGCGTTTGAGATGAGTGCTGCTGTAATCCGAGTTTCAGAGGAGTACTGAAATGATCAGAGATTGAGAGAAGTGCTGAAGCGATCAGAGCTTGAGGGAGTGCTGAAGTTATGAGAGTTTGTTAGGAGGGCTGAAGTGATCCGTGTAAAGGTGTGGTGCTGAAGTGTTCCGAGTTTGAGAGGTGTGCTGAAGTGATCCGAGTTTGAAAGGAGTGCTGAAGTGATCTGAGCTTGAGAGTGCTGAAGTGATCAGAGTGTGAGAGGAGTGCTGAAGTGATCCGTGTAAAGGAGTGGTGCTGAAGTGTTCCGGGTTTGAGAGGTGTGCTGAAGCGGTCCGAGTTTGAGAGGTGTGCTGAAGTGATCCGAGTTTGAAAGGAGTGCTGAAGTGATCTGAGCTTGAGAGGATTGCTGAAGTGAT
>NW_018465234.1:0-537 GCF_002113885.1 Mizuhopecten yessoensis
TTTCTAAAATATCAGTTTGAAGAGCGGGTCGCTTATTTCCCGCATATTATACAGGGCCGGAGTTCTGACGTTAATCGACGACAGACCAATATGAAAAAAGTTGATAAAACGTCAGAATAATTCGGACTATAGACTACCGTTCTTCCACAAAAATAAAACATAGGTACCAGCTATGTTTTACCTTTTTATATGATGTACACAGCACAATAAAAACATTTTTGTGGTTTAATTTATAGAGATTTGAACCATTTTTAATGTTTAGGTATATAGCTTTATAAATTCACACTATTACTCTTTTTAAAGTTTCTTTCAAATTATGATCCTAAATATAAATGGTGGTTGATGTATCGCTTCCTCTCGATGTACGAAACTGTATCACCTGACACGTAATTTTCATAGCTATTGATAATCAGGTGACGACTGTAAGCTTGCGTATCCTCGGTAGAAAACCCAGGCTACAGTGTTTATTCAGACCGCTGTCTTAAAAATTTTCATTAACTCAGGAATGACATATGAGATGTTACCTGAAATAGTGGG
>NW_018465235.1:0-537 GCF_002113885.1 Mizuhopecten yessoensis
CTACAGTAGTAATGATGATATCAGGATAACTACAGTAGTATTGATTATATCAGAATTACTACAGTAGTATTGATGATATCAGGATAACTACAGTAGTATTAATGATATCAGGATTACTACAGTAGTAATGATGATATCAGGATAACTACAGTAGTATTGATGATATCAGGATAACTATAGTAGTATTGATGATATCAGGATAACTACAGCAGTATTGATGATATCAGGATTACTACAGTAGTAATGATGATATCAGGATAGCTACAGTAGTATTGATGATATCAGGATAACTACTGTAGTATTGATGATATCAGGATTACTACAGTAGTAATGATGATATCAGGATAACTACAGTAGTATTGATGATATCAGGATAACTATAGTAGTATTGATGATATCAGGATAACTACAGCAGTATTGGTGATATCAGGATTATTATAGTAGTATTGATGATATCAGGATTTTTATAGTAGTATTGATGATTTCATGATAAGTATTGTAGTATTGATGATATCAGGGTTACTATGGTAAAATTGA
>NW_018465236.1:0-537 GCF_002113885.1 Mizuhopecten yessoensis
TCTCTCCAGTGTTAACAACCGTGTTCTCTATAGTGTTAACAGTCTAAGTCTCTTCAGTGTTAACGACCTTGTTCTCTATAGTGTAAACAGTCTGAGTCTCTCCAGTGTTAACAACCGTGTTCTCTATAGTGTTAACAGTGTAAGTCTCTTCAGTGTTAACGACCTTGTTCTCTATAGTGTAAACAGTCTGAATCTCTCCAGTGTTAACAACCTTGTTCTCTATAGCGTTAACAGCCTGAGTCTCTCCAGTGTTAACAACCGTGTTCTCTATAGTGTTAACAGTGTAAGTCTCTTCAGTGTTAACGACCTTGTTCTCTATAGTGTAAACAGTCTGAATCTCTCCAGTGTTAACAACCTTGTTCTCTATAGTGTTAACAGTCTGAGTCTCTCCAGTATTAACAACCTTGTTCTTGTTAACAGTATGAGTCTCTCCAGTGTTAACAACTTTGTTTTCTATAGTGTTAACAGTCTGATTATCTCCAGTGTAAACAATCTGAGTCTCTCCAGTGTTAACAACCGTGTTCTCTATAATGTTAA
>NW_018465237.1:0-537 GCF_002113885.1 Mizuhopecten yessoensis
ATATTTTGCTGTATGTATGTAGATCTTCGTAGAGTTTGATGTATGCATGTAGATATACGTAGAGTTTGCTGTATGTATGTAGATCTTCGTAGAGTTTGTTGTATGTATGTAGATCTACGTAGAGTTTGCTGTATGTATTAAGATCTGCGTAGATTTTGCTGTATGTATGTAGATCTGCGTAGAGTTTGCTGTATGTATTTAGATCTTCGTAGAGTTTGCTGTATGTATGTAGATCTACGTAGAGTTTGATGTATGTATGTAGATCTANGTATGTAGATCTGCGTAGAGTTTGCTGTATGTATTTAGATCTTCGTAGAGTTTGCTGTATGTATGTAGATCTACGTAGAGTTTGATGTATGTATGTAGATCTACGTAAGGTTTGTTGAATGTATGAAGATCTACGTAGGGTTTGCTGTTGTATGTATGTAGATCTGCGTAGAGTTTGCTGTATGTATGTAAATCTACGTAGAGTAAGCTGTATGTATGTAGATATACGTAGAGTTTGCTGTATGTATGTAGATCTACGTAGGGTTTGAT
>NW_018465238.1:0-537 GCF_002113885.1 Mizuhopecten yessoensis
AGTACTGGGCAATATGGACTGTCTCTAGTAAATGTAGGTTAAACGTATAAGTGCGCTCATCAGGATGAAAGTCAAGATAAATGTTTTGATGTATTCTAGCTAAGATATTGTACTGTGTAACCCATTTATCAAACAACATTGAGGACACATGCCACCTGATGTGAAGTTACATAGTGCAGACGAATTACGTAAATGAAATATTTTACTACACAAACTGTGTAGGTAATATGTCACTCACAAAATGCTTTTAGTAGAATTGTTATATTTTTCTTATTTTATAGATGACAGATACACTACACATTACCCACCGAAGCAGTTGGGCCACTTGAATTTCTAGCAAACCAACCTTGTCAAATCAGCCGACTAGCTCTGCCAACTCACCAGACTGCCAGCCAAATAGCTTCTACCTATCCTTATCCTGCAAGCCTTTTCATAAAAATCTGATAACAGTCAGTCAATGAATCCTTTCCTTGGTAAGCATATTACAATTGTTCCTTGGTAAACATATTACAATTGATCATTACTTACAACTTGCAA
>NW_018465239.1:0-537 GCF_002113885.1 Mizuhopecten yessoensis
CTTATATAGCGCCCTAGTTAATTTCCAATCAATTCACAGTACAAGATTTAAGCTGTGTTCACACATAGACGCCGCTTCTACTACGATGGAAGTGGCCGAGAGCGTGGTCAGTCGGGGTCAATCGGGGCTAATCGTGGGAGGATCTCCTTGAGAGTGATAGCTTCGAGGTGAGATCTCTATGGTCGTATTAAAAACGCAACACCGTCGGCAATTATTTCGGGCCGTTTTAATAACGCTTTTATGGTACTCCCACTACGCCCTCACTACGCTCAAGACGATCAATACGCGTACTAGAAGCGTAATATGGTCAGCACCAGCGTAGCGACATCGTCATACAGTATTCTAGGTCTGTGTTACAACGTAGTATGACATTGCGGCGCTTTTGACGTAGAAGCATCGCAGTACAGTCGTGATGTAGCCTTTAATTGTCCGAATTGCTGAATTTTGACGGCGATAATGACCCGATTTGAAAACTTTTTTCAGATCGGGATAATCGGGGTAATCGATATGGTGTTTGTAAGACGCAGAACTGTGTGA
>NW_018465240.1:0-537 GCF_002113885.1 Mizuhopecten yessoensis
ATTGCCTGTACTTACCAACCATTGAGGTATAGGTCAGGTCTATCCTGTACAGCTCTAGAACTGTAAGATTTTGACAGTGTGTGTTATAGTGTTATGATATTCCCTGTACTTACCAATCATTGAGGTATAGGTCAGGTCTATCCATTACAGCTCTAGAACTGTAGGATTTTGACAGTGTGTGTTATAGTGTTATGATATTGCCTGTACTTACTAACCATTGAGGTATAGGTCAGGTCTATCCTGTACAGCTCTAGAACTGTAAGATTTTGACAGTGTGTGTTATAGTGTTTTGATATTGCCTGTACTTACTAACCATTGAGGTATAGGTCAGGTCTATCCNGATTTTGACAGTGTGTGTTATAGTGTTATGATATTGCCTGTACTTACTAACCATTGAGGTATAGGTCAGGTCTATCCAGTACAGCTCTAGAACTGTAGGGTTTTGACAGTGTGTGTTATAGTGTTATATTTGTTATGATATTGCCTGTACTCACTAACCATTGAGGTATAGGTCAGGTCTCCCCAGTACAGCTCTAG
>NW_018465241.1:0-537 GCF_002113885.1 Mizuhopecten yessoensis
ACATATAAATGATATATGTCTAATTTCAAGCAATCTTTTAATAATAATAAATCATCCTATTTTTGTTTGTTAGTTAATACATCACAGCAAAGAGAGGTATCACTAAGTTCATATGCCGCCAACAATCGGTACGTACTGTACACCACGTGACAAGAGGCAGCATTAACCCGATCCGGCTAAAGTTACCCAGCGCGCCCTTTTATCAATAATGAAAATCATTTCTGTTTAAACTTGCTGATACATGAACCTTAAAACAAAACAAATGTGACTGGCACTGCCTTTGACTTGTGTCCAGAGGTTAGACGGGGTAAAGTTGTGGACGGTCAATAAACTTATAAAGGAAACATCTTGGAAATGTATAACCTCATTTCACATTATCGTATCGTTGTCTAAAATGCATGATATTGAAACATTTTATGTGTATACTGATCTATCGGGTGNTTTCCTTAAATGCAATTGGCATTCATATTGCATATAAACCGTATCTGAAAACATTTTAATGTCTTAATGAACACACCCGGAATGAATACATTTTAA
>NW_018465242.1:0-537 GCF_002113885.1 Mizuhopecten yessoensis
GCTGTTAATAGGACGTTAAACAAAATCAAACAAACAAACAAATGGACAATTCTCTTAAAGACTAGTCAGCTATTTTGAGCGATGGGTTGAAATGACAAAGACTGACAAGACGTATGAAGACGTAAAGGATTTGCTCACCAGGGATCAGTTTATAGACTGCTGTGGGCGGGACTTAGCGTTGTTCTTAAAGGAAAGAATTCCTGCTTCCATGGCAGAATTGGCAAGATTGGCCGACCAATTCGCGGACGCGCGCGGATCAAAGAGCAATTTAATGACAACCAAATCATCCAAGCCTGAACAACCCAGACATCAAGCCAGTGCCAACAACGGGACCAACCACGGGAAGAACAAGCATGACTCACCGAGGGCGAAAAGGTGTTATTCGTGCGGTAACCCGGGACATGTCATTTGAATGCCGGAATAACAAGTCGTCCGGTGTGGGAGCTGTTGTTGGTGAGGCAGACACTCATGTGTATAGTACGAATAGGCAGACGTCAGCAAGAGGACGGGGTAGAGGAGCTGCGAGAGGTCGAGGTA
>NW_018465243.1:0-537 GCF_002113885.1 Mizuhopecten yessoensis
TGTACCGACTTTTGGTAAAAGTTGTGTTACCATGTTTACATTGTTGAGACTTCAGGTTAAAGTGGTGTTACCATGTTAACCTTGTACCGAGTTTAAGTAAAAGTTGTGTTACCATGTTAACCTTGTACCGACTTGTGGTAAAAGTTGTGTTACCATGTTTACATTGTTGAGACTTCAGGTTAAAGTGGGGTTACCATGTTAACCTTGTACCGACTTAAGCTAAAAGTTGTGTTAACATGTTAACCTTGTACCGACTTTAAGTAACACTTGTGTTACAATGTTAACCTTGAACCGACTTTAGGTAAAAGTGGTGTTACCATGTTTACCTTGCACAGACTTTAGGTAAAAGTGGTGTTAACATGTTAACCTTGTACCGACTTTAGGTAAAAGTTGTGTTACCATATTTACCTTGTACCGACTTTAGGTAAAAGTGGTGTTACCATGTTAACCTTGTACCGACTTTTGGTAAAAGTAGTGTTAACATGTTAACCCTGTACCGACTTTAGGTAACACTTGTGTTACAATGTTAACCTTGTA
>NW_018465244.1:0-537 GCF_002113885.1 Mizuhopecten yessoensis
TGCATCATTCTAAGAGTGGCTAGCTGACATGCTATAAAAGTGTAGGAGAAAATATCCGGACAAAAAAATCAAATACTGATATAAACAAAGGGCAATAACTTTTGCAAAAATCGTCGAATCAAAATTCTGTTATTGGCTACACAACTTCATATCATGATTATAATGTATACCAAGTTACAAGAGAAAAGAGAAAAATGTAGGAGGGGATTGGCGGACAAAAGTCAAATAAAGGGCAATAACTTTTGCAAAAATTGTCGAATCAGATCTTTTCAAGGAAACACAACAACATAACATATCATGATTATTAAGCCTACTAAGTTTCAAAGAAATCTGTCAAAAAATGTAGGAGAAGATCTCCGGACAGAAAAATAAAATACTGAAATGAACAAAGGGCAATAACCTTTGCAAAAATGGTTAAATCAAAATTCTTTTCAGGGAAACACAACATCATGTCGTGATTATTTAGCCTAATAAGTTTCAAAGAAATCCGTTAAAAAATGTAGGAGAAGATCTCCGGACAAAAAAATCAAATACTGA
>NW_018465245.1:0-537 GCF_002113885.1 Mizuhopecten yessoensis
GGAAACAAAGTTAGATCTCCTAATGATGGGTAACAGAACTATGTATCCATGGAAACATAGTTAGGTTTACTAATGATGGGTAACAAAACTATGTACCCATGGAAACAAAGTTAGATCTCCTAATGTTGGGTAACAGAACTATGTATCCATGGAAACATAGATAGGTTTACTAATGATGGGTAACAAAACTATGTACCCATGGAAACAAAGTTATATCTCCTAATGATGGGTAACAGAACTATGTACCCATGGAGACAAAGTTAGATCTTCTGACGATGGGTAACAAAACTATGTACCCATGGAAACAAAGTTAGATCTCCTAATGATGGGTAACAGAACTATGTACCCATGGAAACAAAGTTAGATCTTCTGACGATGGGTAACAAAACTATGTACCCATGGAAACAAAGTTAGATCTACTAATGATGGGTAACAGAACTATGTACCCATGGAAACAAAGTTAGATCTCCTAATGATGGATAACAAAACTACGTACCCATGGAAACATAGTTAGATCTACTAATGATGGGTAACAGA
>NW_018465246.1:0-537 GCF_002113885.1 Mizuhopecten yessoensis
ACAAGTGTGATATCTGTAGTAAAGATTTTTCTCAATCATCTTACTAACAGACACACATGCAGACAAGTACATACAGGAGAGAAGCCATACAAGTGTGATATCTGTAGTACGGAATTCTCTGTATTATCTAGCTTACAGACACACAGACGAGTACATACAGGAGAGAAGCCATACAAGTGTGATATCTGTAGTAAAGGTTTTTCTCAATCATCTTACTTACAGACACACAGACGAGGACATACAGGAGAGAAGCCATACAAGTGTGATATCTGTAGTAAAGGTTTTTCTCAATCATCTTACTTACAGACTCACAGACGAGTACATACAGGAGAGAAGTCATACAAGTGTAATATCTGTCGTAAAGGTTTTTCTCAATCATCTTACTTACAGACACACAGACGAGTACATACAGGAGAGAAGCCATACAAGTGTGATATCTGTAATAAGGAATTTTCTCAATCATCTCACTTACAGACACACAGACAAGTACACACTGGAGAGAAGCCATACAAGTGTGATATCTGTAGTAAGGGTTTT
>NW_018465247.1:0-537 GCF_002113885.1 Mizuhopecten yessoensis
GATGAATTAATCACCGCTTCCATCTCTCAGAATACAGCAATAGCTAAGAAACAGGGGTTAGAATGTACAAATTGTTTGTTCAAGGGAGTGAACTCTCAAGTGTTTGGCCCCCACCTTTGAGTTACATATTGAATTTTATACTTTATATGGCCGACAAAGGAATGTCTGCAGCAACTGTTCATACTTACTTGGCAGGCATTAGTTTTCATATTAAATGCTCCCACCTTTCAGGCATGGATTTTACTTCAAGTTTCCTTGTTAAAAAAATATTGGAAGGAATGAAGAGGTTGAAGCAGAGTAAGGATTTAAGGGCCCCAATCACTTGCGATATTCTCAGAAAGATAATAGGGGTTTTGGCTTTAGTATGTAGCTCCACATACGAGTCAACAATGTTTTCTGCAGCATTTTTAATGGCATTTTTTGTTTTTTTCAGGGTGGGGGAATTAACAGTTACAAAGAAAGATATGTCTCATAAAGTTGTAGCTTTGCAAGATATAAAGATAGTCAAAAATCTCGAAGTAACCCTTCGTTTTTCGA
>NW_018465248.1:0-537 GCF_002113885.1 Mizuhopecten yessoensis
ATCCGGACAAGTTAACAGGATACGTCAGTGTATATTAGGATACGCGGACAAGTTAACAGGATACTTCAGTGTATATTAGGATACCCGGACACGTTAACAGGATACGTCAGTGTATATTAGGATACGCGGACAAGTTAACAGGATACTTCAGTGTATATTAGGATACCCGGACACGTTAACAGGATACATCAGTGTATATTAAGATACCCGGACAAGTTAATATGACACATTGCGGTATATATAGACACCCAGACACGTTTACATGAGACATTATGGTATGTTACATTTAGGATACCCGGACAGGTTAACATGATACATCAGTGTATATTAGGGTACCCGGACAAGTTAATATGATACACTACGGTGTATATAGACACCCAGACACGTTTTCATGAGATATAAGGATATATTAGGATACCTGGACACGTTAACAGGATACGTCAGTGTTTATTAGGATACCCGGACTAGTTAATATGACACATTGCGGTATACATAGACACCCAGACACGTTTTCATGAGACATTAGGATATATTAGG
>NW_018465249.1:0-537 GCF_002113885.1 Mizuhopecten yessoensis
TGACCTCTAAACTAGAGGGTGTTACACCCTATACCATATAGATTCAAGTTTGAAGTACCCAGGGCAACATTAAGGAGATAAGCTAAGTGCCCAACTAGCGTACGTTTGTTTTTTACAAGCCACATAAAACCTATCCCATGCTAATCTCCTAAAATACACTATCAGACTGGCAGAGGCAAACTGATTGACCCCTGACCTCTATACTAGAGGGTGTTACACCCTATACCATATAGATTCTAGTTTGTAGTACCCAGGGCTACAATTAGGAGATAAGTTAAATGCCCAACTAGCGTACATATTTTTTTTACAAGCAACACAAAACCTATCCCATGCAAATCTCCTAAAATACACTATCAGCTTGGCAGAGGCAAACTGATTGACCCCTGACCTCTATACTAGAGGGTGTTACACCCTATACCATATAGATTCTAGTTTGAAGTACCCAGGGCAACATTAAGGAGATAAGCTAAGTGCCCAACTAGCGTAAGTTTGTTTTTCACAAGCCACACAAAACCTATCCCATGCAAATCTCCTAAA
>NW_018465250.1:0-537 GCF_002113885.1 Mizuhopecten yessoensis
TGACATTAAGAAATATCATATTTTCACCACTGCACTTGAAAAATTCGAAAAATTAAAAGAAATTTGCATTTTTTTTTAGGTCACCTGAGACGGAGTCTCAACTGACCTATTGCGACCACACTTTGTCTGGCATCATCTTGTCATGCGTCCGTAAACAATTAGCATTTTCGACTTCTCAAAAACCACTGAACCAATTTAATGAAATTTTGCAAAAACCTTCCATGGCAAAAGGTAAACCAAAATCGTGAATTAAATGGTCCCCACTCCCCCGGGGCCTGAGGGTAAAATCTTCTCAAATCCAGATCAAATACTCTTTCATGACCCCATGGTTTCACATTTCTAGGGGAGGGGGTAGATTTTACTTTAGTTATATAGAAAAAATACATTTTTGAGCATAATTTGTTTAATTTGATCGATTGTAAATAACTCAAGCTTGGTTAGAATTATTAGTATACAAATTGATTCAATTTTCAAAAATCTTCTTCTCAAACATTAGAATCAAATACTCTTCATGTATGGGAGGGCCATAGAGTGCTT
>NW_018465251.1:0-537 GCF_002113885.1 Mizuhopecten yessoensis
TAATAACTTCCTTTCTAATTATTATTTTGACTTGAAATTTACAACCTCACCCATTTAAGTAGACTTAAATAAATTGCATATTGACTTCATACTTTCCTTTTGTTTTATACTGAGTAATGGCTTCTGGACACATATCAAACTTGGCTTTTTCAAATATCTATCAATTTCAAGTGAATTAATAGGTGCATAACACCCTTTATATGCTATAAGTATAAGATATCAATTGTTATATATATCATATAAAATTTGCTCAACACCTGTGGCTGAAGTGAGTTCTAGGTCCTGTTTCGTGTTTTTTTTACTTATCAAAGTTAACTTACAAATCAAAAATGGCATTTGCCACCACAGCTACTGTAAAATGATTGATTTCATATATAAAGTTTGATTTGCTGGTAATTTTAAGTCTCCTAGCCTAAAGAAAAGTATCTGCTTTAATCGTTAAAAAATAACCGATTTCATTGATTTATGAAATGTTCTGCCTATTTCCAATGTTTTTTCCGCTGATTGTACATAAAAGGCATTTGGGGATACGCATGT
>NW_018465252.1:0-537 GCF_002113885.1 Mizuhopecten yessoensis
TCACCATGCCAGGTTATTACAAAGTTTTGAAAATAGAAGTTTGTATTACCTGGTTAACATTCAGCAATAACAGATATGGCAGCAACTGATTCACCCGTTGTCAGTAAAATGAGACTTGGCGGAATGCTATGCTTGGTACCCTCAGCATGGTTTTTGAGTGAGACAGCACTATCAAGTCGGCATAAGGATCGCGCTTATCACAAGGAAGCAAATACACCAACATACCCTACTTCCAGGATACACTAACATATGCAAGCAAACATTAAACACAGAAAGTCACTTCCATAAATGACCTAAGCTGTTGATAGGACATTAAATCCTATAATACCAAAATTCACGGATTACTTAACCAAGATACACGGATTGCTTAATCAAGATACACGGATAACTAAACCGACATACACGGATTACTAAACCTAGACCATGGATTTACCAGATCCAGATCAAGCGTTACCAGACCGTNCAAATGATATCACGATCTGTTATACTGCCATCATTTGTTAGTAAACTGTTATGATGGATTACTTAATCTAGTTA
>NW_018465253.1:0-537 GCF_002113885.1 Mizuhopecten yessoensis
ACACAGCACCAATCATCTTATGTAAGAGCTGTATCAAGTAAACACGGCATCAAACAATTTATGTCAGAGCTGTTTCAAGTAAACACAGCACCAATCATCTTATGTAAGAGCTGTATCAAGCAAACACAGAATCAAACAACTTAAGTCAGAGCTTTATCAAGTAAACACAGCACCAATCATCCTATGTAAGAGCTGTATCAAGTAAACACGGCATCAAACAATTTATGTCAGAGCTGTTTCAAGTAAACACATCACCAAACAACCGGCATCAAACAATTTATGTCAGAGCTGTTTCAAGTAAACACATCACCAATCATCTTATGTAAGAACTGTATCAAGTAAACACGGCATCAAACAATTGATGTCAGAGCTGTTTCAAGTAAACACAGCATCAAACAACTTGTGTCAGAGCTGTTTCAAGTAAACACATCATCAATCATCTGATGTCAGAGCTTTTTCAAATAAACACAGCACCAATCATCTTATTTAAGTGCTGTATCAAGTAAACACAGCACCAAACAACTTATGTCAGAGCTG
>NW_018465254.1:0-537 GCF_002113885.1 Mizuhopecten yessoensis
GTTAGTTGTTATCCCTCCGATGGCACGGTGGTTTCCCCCCGTGGGGTTTCCTCCATCACGAAAACATCGTTTGTTCCCTTAGCGGCATCGTAATAAAAGCTCTACAGAGCTTATGTTTGCTGTTGACAATGTACACGACGCTAAATAAAGATTAAACAAAATTCATATACCATATAATACAGAGAGCCACGAGTTAGTGAAGCAGCGATTTCTCTGTTCCGAAATCATATGTGTTGCTGCATGCATGAAGACAGTATATGTACATGATCACACAACCTAGGGACAACTACATGTAGGATAAGTGTTTGACGAGTATCTGATGGGTTCCAATATGTTGAAATTGAAACGAGACAACGCATCGCCATTCCAGCTTAGAGTTTGTACCATCGACGTGCCATTTGTAAGACGCTTTATGATCTGTATTCACACGTACATTTTGTATACCACGCCGGGGATCAAAATAATTAGATTCCTCATAACTCGTTTTTTTTTTTTTTTTTTAAATATCGAGCTGAAATTTGGAATATATATCAATAA
>NW_018465255.1:0-537 GCF_002113885.1 Mizuhopecten yessoensis
ATGAAGTTGTGTCTCCCTTAAAAGAATTTTGATTTAACGATTTTTGCAAAAGTTATCGCCCTTTGTTTATTTCAGTATTTGATCTTTTGTCCAGAGGTTTTCTCCTACATTTTTCATAGTATTTCAGCTAACCACTCTTAGAATGATGCAGATTTTATTTCAATGTAAGAAAGTATATAACACTATATGGCATTCAACAGGCGTATATTGTTGTGTTCTCCACGAAGACGCAAACGTCACACATTTCCAAAAGAGTTACGGTTGAAAAATCTGTTTACTTATTTCATGTTCATGACACAGATTTTGTGAAGAAAATTACAAGCCAACGAGACTTGTAGTGTTTGCGGAAGGATGACGTCGACCTCATAAATATGCGAAAAGTGGCACAATGACTGCTTTGAAATATCGAAAAAGGGGGTTATTTTTATNATTTTTATAGAAAACGGAGATCATGTATGCGTGTGAAAATACTTTTTACGTCGATATGGAATGTTATTGAAAAAGAAATATCCTTCTTTCCAACGATACAAAACAGTT
>NW_018465256.1:0-537 GCF_002113885.1 Mizuhopecten yessoensis
TTCTTCATCAGTTCTTTTTCTCATTTTGAAAATCTGTACTCCGTAAACAACGGATCCTAATGAAATTGTTCTTTCCTGAAAAATGGTTAAATTACGACAGAAACATATAAAGCCAGTATGTACGTCTCTGATTACGATTAGAAATAAACTGATCAGATCTCCATATTTGCAATACTTTAGTTAGCATATCAGAGTTGTCATAGGTGTTTTTTTCGCGGCATAATACATATTAGGAGATAAATCAGTATTCCTACTAAAAGATCACGATACTTTCTTATAAATCGGTAGATTAAATGTGCACCTTTTTTGGTATAATGTACAACTCTTTGGTGTTTTGATATTTGATCGTTCGTCTTATCCTCATATATCTTATTGGTAAAAAAAAATCAGGCCTTAGATAAGAGAAAGTTGATGTTTGCAAATAAAAATGTTTATTCGACTAAGCTTACTTTGTTCCGCTGTGACCAGAGAACACCGTACCGTAAGGATCGTGGTACCCTGTGTGAACATTGCAACTATTTTCCTGTGTCGTTTTTA
>NW_018465257.1:0-537 GCF_002113885.1 Mizuhopecten yessoensis
ACACTACCACTACCACTACACTCACTACCACCACACATCCTACCTTACACACTACCACTACACTCACTACCGCCACCCACATTACCACTACACACACTACCACTCCGCACACTACCACTACACACATTACCACACACACACACTACCACTACACTACACTCACTACCACCACACACACCCACTACCAATACACTCACTACCACCACACACATTACCACACACACACACCCATTACCACTACACTCACTACCACCACACTTATTACCACTACACACACACTACCACTTCCACCACACACATTACCACACACCCATTACCACTACACTCACTACCACCACACACACCCACACACCCACACCCACACACACCCACACACTACCACCATACACACTACCACTACACTCACTACCACCACACACATTACCACTACNTTACCACTACATACACTACCACCACACACACTACCACCACACACATTACCACACTCACTATCACCACGCACACTACCACCACACACACTTTCACTACACACACTAC
>NW_018465258.1:0-537 GCF_002113885.1 Mizuhopecten yessoensis
ACCTCTATTTCCTCTATTGCGCTCCACCCCTCTGCCCCCAGGGGGCCACATCCACCATTTATACAAAATTGACTACCTTGGCCCAAGGATGCTCCAGACTAAATTAGGATAAAATCCCCAATTTTTACCGTAGGACAAGGTTTTGAAAGGTTTTACCTCAATTTCCTCTATTGCGCTCCACCCTTCTGCCCACAGGGGGGCCACATCCACCGTTTATACAAAATGTAGTCCCCTTGGCCCAAGGATGCTCCAGACTAAATTAGGATAAAATCCTTTAATCCCTACGGTCGAAGAAGGGTTTTAAAGGTTCCACCTATATTTCCCCTATTGGGCCCCGCCTCTCCGTCCCGAGAAGGGCCACACCCACCATTTATACAAAATTGTCTCCTTTGGCCCAAGGATGCTCCAGACTAAATTAGGATAAAATCCCCAATTTTTACCGTAGGAGAAGGTTTTGAAAGGTTTTACCTCAATTTCCTCTATTGCGCTCCACCCTTCTGCCCACAGGGGGGCCACATCCACCGTTTATACAAAATG
>NW_018465259.1:0-537 GCF_002113885.1 Mizuhopecten yessoensis
CACAAACGGTAAAATTAATTACAGGGAACACAAACGGTAAAATTATTTACAGGGAACACAAACGGTAAAATTAATTACAGGAAACCCAAACGGTAAAATTAATGACAGGGAACACAAACGGTAAAATTAATTACAGGGAACACAAACNGAATTACAGGGAACACAAACGGTAAAATGAATATCAACACCCAAACGGTAAAATAAATATCAACACCCAAACGGTTAAATTAATTACAGGAAACTTTTCTAGCTCAAACATACCAAGGAGTTTCCAGGGGCGTAACAAACGGGTTTTCAATGTGTAAGCCCAATGATGAAGTGTGCTGCCGAAGGCAGCACCCCGAAGCGCGTAGCGCGAGGAGGAGGAGGGTATGGGAGGGGGTTTTCCCCCTCCCATTGGTGTGGGTCGGGGGGTTTCCCCAAGGAGAATTTTGTTTTCTAGAACACATGAGACGCATTCTCCCTTGTTCTGGCGCCATATGTATTTTGTATTAATAAAGGGAATAAAAATCATAGGAACAGTTTATTTCATGGGGG
>NW_018465260.1:0-537 GCF_002113885.1 Mizuhopecten yessoensis
TCTCGGTGTTACAACAAACATATAGATATATAATGTATAAAGTCTGGGTGTAACAACAAACATATAGATGAATAATGTATAATTTATCGGTGTTACAACAAACATATAGATGTATAATGTATAATGTCTCGGTTTTACAACAAACATATAGATGTATAATGTCTCGGTGTTAAAACAAACATATAGATGTATAATGTATAAAGTCTCGGTGCTACAACAAACATATAGATGTATAATGTATAAAGTCTCGGAGTTACAACAAACATATAGATGTAATGTCTCGGTGTTACAACAAACATATATTTGTATGAAGTCTCGGTGTTAAAACAAACGTATAGATGTATAATGTATAATGTCTCGGTGTTACAACAAATATATAGATGTATAGTGTATAATGTCTCGGTGTTACAACAAACATATAGATATAACATGTCTCGGTGTTACAACAAACATATAGATTTATAATGTATAAAGTCTCGGTGTTACAACAAGCATAGAGATGTAATGTCTCGGTGTTACAACAAACATATAGATGTA
>NW_018465261.1:0-537 GCF_002113885.1 Mizuhopecten yessoensis
CGGCAAAATGTTTAATTAGTCAAACAATGAAATATTGATATCGTTAAGCAGCACAGCTGTTACACGTTCCGGGTAATAATCACAGTCCTTGCATCCCACTTGTTTCTCCTTAGTATTCGCCGCATCTGTTTTACACAACCTGGTTGAGCTCATTGGAACGTGTTGTCTGTTGCCTGTTATGATTCTCTCATCCGTGTTGATCCGGCCCCGGTAGGATACCACACATTTCATTTCATTGTGGTTATTAGAAGGAATCGTTATGCCATCAGTGTTCACTCTGTCTCTAAAGTCTCCATTCACTGGACCGTCTGGAATAGCCAAACAGTCTGAGGTGGGACATTGCCCAACTTGTGAGTGATCATGCGGAGATGGTTTGCACGTTTTGCATGCATTGCTTGCTTTTGTAAACGATGAGAAGTCGGATTTTGCNCGCATATACAGTTCAATTTTTTAACATTTTGCGATGCATTGAAAATAGTAGATAGTCCCATTTTGGCTACAGATCGTCCCTGCCTATCTTCAATGGTAGGATCCGCG
>NW_018465262.1:0-537 GCF_002113885.1 Mizuhopecten yessoensis
GGACACTACCGTTACTGAGTCAGTAAGTATAGGACACTACCGTTAATGGGTTAGTTAGTATAGGACACTACCGTTTTTGTGTCAGTTTAAGTAAGTATAGGACACTGCCTTTACTGGGACAGTTAGTATAGGACACTACCGTTACTGAGTCAGTAAGTATAGGACACTGCCGTTACTGAGTCAGTAAGTATAGGACACTATCGTTACTTTGTTAGTTAGTATAGGACACTACCGTTACTTTGTTAGTTAGTATAGGACATTGCCTTTATTGTGTCAGTTAGTATTGGACACTACCATTACTGAGTTAGTAAGTATAGGACACTACCGTTACTGAGTCAGTAAGTATAGGACACTACCGTTACTGAGTTAGTAAGTATAGGACACTACCGTTACTGGGACAGTTAGTATAGGACATTACCGTTACTAGGACAGTTAGTATAGGACACTACTGTTTTTGTGTCAGTTCATATAGGACACTGCCTTTACTGTGTAAGTAAGTATAGGACACTACCGTTACTGGGTTAGTAAGTATAGGAC
>NW_018465263.1:0-537 GCF_002113885.1 Mizuhopecten yessoensis
GCGATAGTCTCTATATAACATTGTGATAGTCTCTATACACATTGTACTAGTCTCTATATAACATTATGATAGTCTCTATACACATTGTGATAATCTCTGTTTAACATTGTAATAGTCTCTATAAAACATTGTAATAGTCTTTATAAAACATTGTGATAATCTCTATATAACATTGTGATAGTCTCTATACACATTGAACTAGTCTCTATATAACATTATGATAGTCTCTATACACATTGTGACAATCTCTGTTTAACATTGTAATAGTCTCTAGAAAACATTGTAATAGTCTTTATAAAAAATTGTGATAGTCTCTATAAACATTGTGATAGTCTCTATACACATTGTGATAATCTCTGTTTAACATTGTAATAGTCTCTATAAAACATTGTAATAGTCTTTATAAAACATTGTGATAATCTCTATATAACATTGTTATAGTCTCTATACACATTGTGATAATCTCTATTTAACACTGTAATAGTCTCTATATAACATTGTAATAGTCTTTATAAAACATTGTGATAGTCTCTATAA
>NW_018465264.1:0-537 GCF_002113885.1 Mizuhopecten yessoensis
TTCAATTATTGTAAAAACAGCATTGTGGTCACTTATATTGTCGTCGATATTGATAACTTCACTGGAAAAAAGTGTTGATTGTGTTACTGATAATAACTGGATTTAATAATGTTGCTGAATGGTCCGTTATTCTGGTAGGTTCGGTTATAATATTTGACATCTGGTACAAAATGAGTAAGTCGAATAATTCATCTCTGGAGGATTTTAAAAAGTCAACATTTAGATCGCCTATGAAAATAACATTATCTGTAATATCGAATGCCAGGTCGAGAGAATGTTTTAGTCTCTGCCATATACCGTCAGAATAATTTAGATTAGGTGGTCTGTATAGATTTCCTATTATATATATTATTTGAATAAACTTGTACCCATATTACTTCGTCATTAGCAAATTCTAATTCAAGTTTTCTTTTAACTACGAGAGATGGAGAAAAGTATAACAATACACCCCCTCCGAACATATTCCTATCTTTTCGAAACGGTTTGTCACTGAAGCCCTGTAGCGTAATTTCTTCATTAGTAATAGAAGGATCCAAA
>NW_018465265.1:0-537 GCF_002113885.1 Mizuhopecten yessoensis
CGTTCATCGACACATCTCGACAAAGTTCTGCGACATATTACGTAAAATTGATGCGAAACCTATTTGTCCTGAACAATCTTGATATTTTGAAAAAAAATTCACATGAGAGCCAAAATTCAGTTTTGGTCCTTAAAACTGGATCACAATTATCGACCTGACCATGTCACCTATGAGGTTCCACTGCTTAACCCTGTCTCATTCCCCTGGTTTTTTGCTGTGGAAACCTTCATCATATTTCATTGAATGGTGTAAATTAACCAAAAACGGAGAGTCTAGCATTTTAAATGAGAAAAGCTATAGTCCCACTTCCTGACCTGGCCAGGTCGATAATCTGTGATCCAAATTTAAGGACTAAAAAAATACCTGGCCAGGTCGAAAATTTGTGATCCAAATTTAAGGACTAAAAATCCAAAATTTGAGCATCAGCCAAAAAAGTATTTAATGTTTGTTTACACCAGAAAGAGATATATTTCTATGCTTATCTCATTGATGAGAGTAGAATAAATCCGAATTAGAGTGTCTGACATGAAGTTGAAA
>NW_018465266.1:0-537 GCF_002113885.1 Mizuhopecten yessoensis
CGCTAAGGAGGATTCAATTTGTACTGAATCATTAGGACAGTACACGAGATACGGCCGTAAATGACTTTATATCAGTGCAACGTAAGTAAAGAATCCGGTCAGTTTGATCACGTCATCCCTCCAACACGTTTAGACACAGGAAGTGAGTGTGAGAAACGACAACTCTAGGTAGAGACTATCAAACACAGCAGTGCTCTATGTCAGATGACGTTTTCCCTTCCAATGCCCTGTTCGTTTATGTGGAACAAACGGCTTGTCTGTTTTTTAATGTAACATTTTCGGGTACAAATACTGAGGGACCCGCAAATAATTTTGCAGACATTGCAAGACTTTGTCAAGAGGCCCTGAGGGTCTGTATATCTCACCTGGGTATTTAAGCAACCGTGTCAAAATATTCTCATTAAGTATTCCTGCGGACTAGATGAGCTAAAATTGAGAGATAGAAATCAAGAGATCCGAAGAAAATGAAGCAATATAAAAATACAAATACAAACAATATAAAAATACAAACAATACATAACACTACAGTATATATAT
>NW_018465267.1:0-537 GCF_002113885.1 Mizuhopecten yessoensis
AAAGATTAATTTAAAGTTTTTAATGTTAAGTGCTTTATTAGCTAGTTCTGCTGTTGCTGATAAGGCTAAGATTTACACTCATTGTAAAAAACCAGGACAATTTGTCTTAACTTTTGATGATGGACCAAATCCAGCTACTACTCCAACAGCTTTAGAAGTATTGGCTAAGCACAACATTAAAGCTACTTTCTTCATTAACGCCAACAACTGGAGTAACCTTGATGAAGATCCAAGCGCTGTTGAAATGGTTAAAAAGACCCATGCAGCTGGTCATGATATTGGATCACATACATACAATCACAAAGATTTATTCGATGCCATTGAAGATGGTACTATGAAGGAAAATATTGATGATATGACCGATAAGATTGAAAGTATTATTGGTCTTAAGCCAGCTTACTTCAGACCACCAAGTGGTGATGGTGCTTACGAAGAAAGTGACCCACATAGAAGAGATATGTCTAACAAAATTCAAGAATACTTAGGTGAACGTGGTTACAGTATTATTATGTGGGGTACAGATACTAGAGATTGGGA
>NW_018465268.1:0-537 GCF_002113885.1 Mizuhopecten yessoensis
AGACGGTTGACGACAATGGTTCCAAATCAATGTGAGACAGCTGATATAAATAGCAACCACGCCAATATCGAACGGTTAACCAGTATTGCCTTGCTAATAATTTTTCGTGTAAGACGGTTTGCACGTATAGCGACAACAGTGCCGCATCATTATAAAAAAAAGTTGACATATTATGGCACACTAATATCAGACGGTCGACACAAAGAAGAACAATAGTTGGCTCACCTCCCCTTTATGCCATATCCACATACGCCAGTTGGCATAATCAGTGTCACACTGATACCAGACAGTTTACAGACCAATATCAGATTTCTGACACCAATAATATCAGCAAAATTGAATGTTGGACACTTGATATAAGTATGGTATTTCATATCGGAGGGATGATATCAAAATATGCATACTAATATATATTGGTATAACATCAATAATGCCACCAACACCGAAAATGCCACACAGTATTGGACAGTGGACATAAATAATGTCACACCTATAAACCGAATATCTGGCATCACAAGTGCCACACAGTATTGGACA
>NW_018465269.1:0-537 GCF_002113885.1 Mizuhopecten yessoensis
CCGCCTCGAATCCGCTCATATCTTAGAGGACGGACTTGTTGAGTAATAGACCCAGAGAACATCCTATACGATTAATGTTCAGACATACGATTCACATACATGTATATACTGTTTATTACGTGTAAGAAATATCTAAAACTTAAGCGTGGATAATTGAAAAATGTTCATTCAAATATTTTTACCAAAGAAAGATTTTAATCGTTGAAGAATAAAATACAGAAAAGAAAAGAAAACATCGAATTTGATGTTTCAAACTGTGAGGTGTTTTAAAGTTACAAAAGTGAGGAACACGTGATGTACCTGTGCATCCAACTAAAGAAGTTGGGAGCAAGTGACCTCCCCCTTCCTCCATACAGTTGTAATGTGTAACCTTCCCTGTGTTAAATGTGACGTAACAGAATGCGACCGTGTATACCTACCCATCCCATTGTAGAGTGTGCCCTGTATATTCCCCCTCCCCCTGTTGTAGAGTGTGATTTTCACACATCATAAATATACCTCCCGTTGTAGAGTGTGACCTTCATACCTTATATATAC
>NW_018465270.1:0-537 GCF_002113885.1 Mizuhopecten yessoensis
AGGCTTCGAGACATCAGGTCGAGGCTTCTAGAAATTAGGCCGTGGCTTCGAGATGAGTGAAATGTTAAGCCAATACACAAGGACAAAATTGGAACTCAAAACTGATAGAAAAAGACAATCAAGAAAAGCTGAGCCGACACCAAAACCAAAGAAAGACATCATGAATCTCCACGAAGATCCGGAAGCGGGAACAGTGCTATGGATTATTATAACCCGAATAAATTCGAAGATCTAATTTTGCACTGAAGGGTGAACTAGAATGACCTGGTCAGTTGGGTACACTAGATGTATATATGTGATTCCAGATGGTTCACAGCTCGTGCCGAGTTCGTCACAATTTTCACAATTATGTGACACGAGGTCAATTTGGCCTTGTTATCTTTCTATGGCACTGTTCCGGGACAACAGTGTACTCATTGCCGATTCCCCTTCCTAAATCTGCCAATAAATGTTTTGACTATGATTTTATTTTCAAAATTTTGCTCAATGCATAACCTTATGTTCGAAGAACAGAGAAAATTAAAACAGATCAAAATT
>NW_018465271.1:0-537 GCF_002113885.1 Mizuhopecten yessoensis
TTTTTTGTAAGCATGCGTAGCATCAAAATCCTAATGTTCTAGTCTGGGTAGATTTATACATAAAAGGGGGTCTTGTTGACCGAATGGTTTAGATGTCTGAAATCTACGATCCCCAGCACTCTCCAACAAGGGGCTGTCGCTAGGTACTGGCCAAAGGTCAGGGGTTTGCTCCGGGTATTCCGGTTTTCCGCCAGCACCAAAACCGGGTACGCCCTTAAATGACAAAAGTTGTTAAAAGGATGTAAAGCACAAACAAACCAAAATGTAATAATATCCCAAGGTACAGAACAAGATAACAGTATTGTTCCAGTATACAGTACCTGGTGTGATAGGTACAGAATACCATTGTCCTCATGTATAAAGTCTAGTTTAACATGTTATTGGTAGATAGTCTCCAACATGTAAAGATACCTTATGCTTACATCTAACTTTCCTTTGAAAAAATACAAAATACCTTAAGGCAAACGATTTTTTTTAAATATCACAGAAATATTTAATATAACTGTTTATATGAATATTATCTGAAAAAGTATTATA
>NW_018465272.1:0-537 GCF_002113885.1 Mizuhopecten yessoensis
AAATACAAAATATATCTCAGCCCCCGCTTGTCACAAGACATCATCCAGTGCAGCAAAAACAAATCAGTATCAATTAAATATAGAAAGAACTTTAGCCTGTATACGGACGGTATCCACCCAAACAACTCGGTGTCAAGACTCTGGCTACTCAGGTGTCAACAGCTGGTGAGGAGGATTCATGGATTCCCATACCGTGTGAGTGTTTAACATTGTATAGTGTGCCATAGGGATTGCCCTGTAACATACTCTGAAAAGGCTGCTGTGGTACCTGCTTTTCATGTCATCATTGATTTGGCTAATATAAGTGTCATAGGGATTGCCCTGTAGCACTGTCATGACTCTCAACGTGTGATATGAATAGGATGATTACAACGACAGCTAAAATACAGTATAATCAAACCTCACCTCGTGTCATAATGATATCACTAGCAAAATCTATACTAGATGTACTCTATACCCGGTGAACTACATAGTAAAAATTGTATCGGCAACACGTTATATATGTCATTTATTTGCATTGGCATTTATTTTTTTGTA
>NW_018465273.1:0-537 GCF_002113885.1 Mizuhopecten yessoensis
ATGATCCCAATGTCACCTTCAGTATACTGAAGTCACGTTCCCGTTCTAATGATCCAGTAACGTACTTTTAATAGATAACGCTGTATGTGATTCCAGGTAAAGACAGGAATGAAATAGTGAACGACATTAATAAACGAACTGGTTGTTTAAGTACAAATATGAGATGATAATTTAATTTAATAAAAGTAAATAATAACTATTACTTAGTTCATATAATTGTCTAGATAACAATATATCATGATTTAGCACAATCCGAATAAATACATTGTAAATCACAATCACAATCAGTTCATTTATTAATGCCGTTTATTATTTAATATGTCTTTAGTAACTGAAATCACATGCAGCGATAACTGTTAAAAATATATTACTGGATCAGTAGAACGGGAACGTGATTCCAGAATACTGAACGTGACATTAGGGTCACGTGACCTTGGTATACTGAAGGAGTGTGATTGGACATTTGCTGATGCATACACACGAAATTTTATACTGAATGGTGTTTTACATGATCGTAATAATAGTTTTTGCGGTCAT
>NW_018465274.1:0-537 GCF_002113885.1 Mizuhopecten yessoensis
CCAGGTTATTAACTATACTGTACATAAAAACGTACATGCTACAAAAAAAAATATATGTACCCATTTTTTAAAGTGTACATTTTCTGCATTCTGTACAACAAAACAGATCAATCTTAACTACAGACTAATGTATGTCAAAAAAAGATATTTCCCTTATTTACAAACAACATATAAGTAGAGCCACGTTTTATCACCCGATATGTAAAGCATTCGTGGCACGGATGCTGATATTTAAAAAGAATCTTTCAAGAGATACTATCCCTTGCAATAAACGGTAGATCTGGTTACTGTGTACAAAGTTCATATTGGGGGTGACTTGGTTACTGTGTACAAAGTTAATATTGGTGGTGGTAATATTTTCTCAGTCATGAAAACAGTACGTGCGTATACGTACATTGTGTCAACACATACCTAGCATTCTCTTCTGTCACATACCGGACTAATATTGGAATTGGAAGAAAATTCACAAAGTACTGGGAACATCGTTTTGTTTGCTTTCCAGATAAAATTGTCCGGTTCACATTCATGCCTCAGTTT
>NW_018465275.1:0-537 GCF_002113885.1 Mizuhopecten yessoensis
GTGTGTGTTTCTACTCTTGTTGAGAGCTCGTCAATACTAACCAATCTACCTGTCTACCTCACCTTACCTACCTGGGGAAATCCAATAATACCTAGCGGTCACGTGATCACCTAAAGTCTCTGGCAGACACAACTCCTATTTACCTACCGTTATTGGGTATTTGAATAGACACTGGTGCGTTTAGTGGTCGGGACAATACACAGTCTGTTCTCCCTTCAAGCGTCACCAATCAACCATTACCTGGTTGTTTTGGCACCCAGTCAAAATTAACCGATATTTAAAATAGACGACTAGTGTAGTACATATCCGCATGATTGAACACTGTAAGTCTAAATGATATTAATTGTTAAGCTGGTGAAATTTATGACAGCTCTTCTTTCATTATACCAGTTCTTATCAGGTTTGTGTTTCTAAAGAAGATGAAAGATTTGGTGATTAAATTCAAAAGAGATAGGGATAGCACTACCTCATTATGTGTACCTAATAGGTAACAAAAGTGTAATCCTTTCACCTGATAGGACCAACAAGGTTACAACT
>NW_018465276.1:0-537 GCF_002113885.1 Mizuhopecten yessoensis
TGCCTAATATGGAAGCAATTTTGCGTTCTTGGATCTTTTAGTACTTGTTATTCTATTTCTTATAAAATGTTTTATCTGCTGCCATGATCTGTCTTTCAATATTTTGCTCTCCCTACTTTTGACTTTGAGACACTCCTCTTTGCCAGGTGGTGCCCCTCTTCTGGTTACAAACTTTGACAGGTGCTTTAACACAGCCTGCTGCTCCTGCAGGCTCCAGGCTCTGCGAGTGCATGCTGGTTTTCTCATGCCTTTGCTGTCCACTGTAGAGTAAACAAGAAGTCATACAAGTTGTCAATATCCCCATT
Source organism: Mizuhopecten yessoensis (assembly GCF_002113885.1). NCBI lineage: Eukaryota > Metazoa > Mollusca > Bivalvia > Pectinida > Pectinidae > Mizuhopecten > Mizuhopecten yessoensis. Next base: position 306 of record NW_018465276.1, read on the forward strand.
TCAATTTGTTATATTTTTTATTTCAGACCTGGATTTATGTTATTTGGCTATAATAAAGACAATAACATCTGACTTGAAAAGTTGAAAGCAGGAGGCTCAGAGGGCCTGTATCGCTCACCTGGTTATGAAGCACCAGTCCCTTATATATTACATATATTTACAGAGTTTCAGCTGAATTGCACTGGTAGAGCTTAAGAAGTTACCAATGTATTTTTCAATATGGCGGCCATGG
>NW_018465277.1:0-537 GCF_002113885.1 Mizuhopecten yessoensis
TGATCCAACAAAAGCAAGCGGTCCTGACAACATTTCTACAAGAATCCTACAAGAATCCTAAAAGAAACAGCCACGGAAGTAGCACCATGCTTGGTAATCATTTTCCAGCACTACTATGACACTGGACAAGTACCAAAAGACTGGAGAAATGCAAATATTACAGCAATATTTAAAAAAGGAAGTAAAGGTGATCCGAGTAATTATCGTCCGGTATCATTAACGAGTGTAGCATACAAAATCATGGGACACATTATATTTAGTCAAGTCATGAAGCATCTGAATGACAAACATATTCTTGTACACTACCAGCATGGTTTCAGAACAGGCCACTCATGTGAAACTCAACTACTTACCACCATAGAAGACATATCAAGAACATTAGACATGAGAAAACAAGTAGATATGATGATATTAGATTTCTCTAAGGCGTTTGACATTGTGCCATATAGACTACTGCTCATGAAATTAGACCACTATGGGATAAGAGACCACACCCATGAATGGATCAGACAATGGCTAACAACAAGGAAACAAAGA
>NW_018465278.1:0-537 GCF_002113885.1 Mizuhopecten yessoensis
CAAACACACAAGAACAAGATAATGCCAGTTATAACACATCAAATACCTGAAGATAAAACAACCCTTTCTCGAATAAATAGACATCAAGAGTGTGTGTATATTTTACTCATTCTAAGATGTGATGTAGTTTATTTGTATTGTGAGGCATTGGCACATCCAGTTAGGATTATGATGTAATTTACCATTGGGGTGAGGGAGGCATCTGTATTAATATATTAATTTACTAGTTGTGGGGTTGAATCCATATTTGCCTACCAATCTTTATATCAAATATTTTTGCTAATTTTATGGGTGTTGGGGTCATCGAAAAAGTGCCTCCCACCCCTCCCTTATGGTTAATTAGTGAACAGCTCTTACCCATTTATCAGGTATCTATTAGTATCAATCACATTATTTCCTGATATGTCAGATACTGACACGTACCTGTGAAGCAATCAACAAAACGTCCATTAGGTTAGTTTATTGATATACAATCTGTAACTTACCTGGGAGAGTAGGTAACGATGACATGGCTGGAAGTGCACCAGGCTGCATCCC
>NW_018465279.1:0-537 GCF_002113885.1 Mizuhopecten yessoensis
TGTCGAGCGCTTGTGGTCCATCCAACCATGTCTGTGATAACTTACCATTTGACTTTGAAGGTGAACGATATATTGCGGACTACTTTGATATGTACATGAAGGCATTAGGAGCAGGTGCATTTTTCAGAAGGCCTCTCGGGGGAAACCCAATTCGTTATGGAAATCAAGTCTTCGGCGAAAACGAACTGAAAAACAAGATGAAAGTTATCTGCATTCGTCGTGGTCTGAAAGGAAATTATACAAACCACAGTTGTAAGCGCACATATGCTACACAATTGTACATGGTGGGTGTAGATGAACAAGAAATAATGCGGCGAACTGGACACAGGTCGAAGAAAGGTGTCGGAAATATAAATCTGCCGGGGCGCCCCCTTGGAGAAAGTGGGGGATATATTGGACCCTTCTAAAAGCTAGACAACAAAACGTAAAATCAAGGAGGAACCTGTCGAGAGGGAAATTGCAACGAGAACAAGCTTCAAAATGCGCAAACTGGAGAATCAGCCCGTTCCAAATCGTTTTCAGTACATACATTTAACA
>NW_018465280.1:0-537 GCF_002113885.1 Mizuhopecten yessoensis
TAACAGAGCCAAATTAACACCTATCCTGGTTTTACTTAATTCCCCTTGTGATTATACCTTTAAGCTGTCTTCGGCAGGTAGACGTCCATAGAAGACGATTCGTAATAATTCTCTGTTCAAGTCGTCATTTATATCGTCAAAGCCAGCAATGTCAATGAATGTTGGATAGCATGCATCAGGGTGGACAGGTGCCTTGAAGCAGCTCTTGGGAAAGCTTCAAAAACAGAAAGTCGAAAGTTACAATTGGCTGAATAAAATGTTATCAGCTCTGTATTGTACTGAGCTATTTATCTGCTGTAAATATTCCGCATAGAAAACATGTATACATAAACTTTATCTGTTTTATGTCAGTAATGCATTAAGTGTTATTAACTTATATGGATCACTGTTGTTGGCCCAGATTGTGATGTGTCAGATATTTTAATACAGGAAAATTGAGAACCCTGAGAATTCCACATGATCAGGCAAGTGTCCCCATTATTACCCGTTTCGTGTTTGATCAAGGAATCAAATACCTGGCTATCTTGGTCAAATGCT
>NW_018465281.1:0-537 GCF_002113885.1 Mizuhopecten yessoensis
TAATAGTCCCTCAACGTTTTCCCGGGTTATAAACCTCGTTTTGATTGGAGTTAACTAGAAAACGGCCTTGGCATTCCTCGATGATATTGTCGTGCTTGGCAGGAGTTTTGAAGACCACCTGGCGAACTTGACCGAAGTGTTGTCAAGATTTCGTCAGTATGACCTCAAACCAAAGAAATGTGTTTTCTGCCAGGAAAAAGTAGAATTCCTGGGTAAGATGGTTAGCACTGACACCAAGAGAGATGTCCAAGGGTGACATTGAGACTGTACAGAACTGGCCAGTACCGAAATGCTCAAAAGATATGGAGCGGTTCCTGGGGCTTGCAAATTATCATCGGGCGTTCATTAAAGACATTAAATAACACCATACCTGTTCAGGGTACATTTACATAACAAGGTAATGGTTCTGAATCATGACAAGTTGAAACCTTGTCGGGATCGACATCTTCCCGCGTGGTTGAGCAACTTCTCTGTTACGGAACCGTTACTGGTGGATGGAAACACTGACGATGGTGTATACTGTCTGTGCAAGAAACC
>NW_018465282.1:0-537 GCF_002113885.1 Mizuhopecten yessoensis
TGTTTTACAGACAAATAATATTACAATGCTATTTCAGAGGTAATATAAGGTTATCAGTAAAATAAACAATACCTAGAACTGAACATCGGGGTACCCCCATGACAACAAACATCTTGCTTTTAAATCTTCATGCTATGAAATCTTCATGCTTTATCATGCAAAGATGGAATAAGGGATGTAAATATAATGCAGATATATATTATGTTTACTTCGTAAACAACTAATATCATATTTTTGTATTGAAGATGTAAGTAATCTATTAAATTAATAATACCTAAAATAATTTGAGAGATAAACCGTTAATAGATAATTTTAAAATAAATGCTACTTGACAAAGAGATATAAAAAGAAGAATTTTGTTTTTTGTCAATTTATATCTTATGTTTACATCTTAAATGATTTCAGTTCTGATTCTATGTAATAGTTAAACTGTGAAAACTAAAAAGAGTGAGTATCGAATTGGCGAAGTGGAGTCCCACCGCTCAGACCGAAGCCGTCACGGTAGGAATCAGATCTAGCTGCTTTAGTCTCAGAAGA
>NW_018465283.1:0-537 GCF_002113885.1 Mizuhopecten yessoensis
CGGAGACCATTGGTAAAAGGGAAATAACTCTTAAGAAATACATTTGTATTTACGTATACACGTTTACAGTTATACATAATCCAGACTCTTTTTTTTAATAGTTTATCTATAAATATCAATTAGCAAAATTAACCTTTTTCTTAATGTTAATTCTTATTGCTAACAGCTTTGTATATCTTCAAAAATGCTATATCACAAATATTAGAAAAAGATAAACAAATAATTGTTTTTTGCCGTTCCACAAACAAGGGAGGTAAATCGGCATTGTCGGGTACTAGCTGATTGCTATTACGGGTCCACCTTTGTGGGGACTAAGACTTGGATATATTTTGGCAATATGGCTGATTATGGAACCTAGGGATCAGGATCTAGACAAAGATTTCATACTTGATGTAAATAGTCGGCACACAATAAATGTAAATACTTTTCATTTAAGTAAGGTACCGGAATCGCTTGCAAATCTGGGCTCGTAACCCATTTTTCGAATCTCAGGACCAGTAAGGCCTTGATAAAACTTTAGTGACGGCCTGTCAAATC
>NW_018465284.1:0-537 GCF_002113885.1 Mizuhopecten yessoensis
TTTATTTTTAGGGTCAAGCCATTTCTACTGTACTCTGCCACCCGAGCCTCCTTTCAAATTTTACAACGCAACTGTTAATCACAGCTGCGCTAAGTCATCTTAACCTGTGTTCATAACGCATTGTATAAGCAAGGTTTTCATTGGGTGTATATGGACCTATTAAGATGTATTGCACATGCAAAACGTACCTAGTATCCATGATCACTGGCACTGAAATCACGTACATGGATCACTTAAATCATTGATACAGAAATGTTGAACAATGGAATGCTACACTGTATGATACAGTAACCAAGTCGTGTATTTACAGACGAGACTGACTCGTTGTTGTTTCTACAAGAAAAAAGGAACCTACAACATACACTAAAAAACTATTGACAGGAATTTACGGAATGTACAGCAGACATTTGTATTGACTACACTGACAAATGGACAGCAATCATTGAATCAATGTGTTATACTCATATAACAATAAATGTGTTATACTAATAAAACAATCAATGTGTTATACATGTACTAATATAACAATCAATGTGT
>NW_018465285.1:0-537 GCF_002113885.1 Mizuhopecten yessoensis
AGTTAGCCTTTGGCTTACAGTTCTGGTTTATATAGCAGCGGGGATTTTAGTTAGCCTTTGGCTTACAGTTCTGGTTTATATTGTAGTATCTCTATCATCTATATCCATTTATCATTATTATATTGTCAACATCTCTCTTATAATTTCTATCATTCGACATGTGTCACTGTTTATGTTTATTAGTACTTAGTTTCAATGTGTTCAAATGATATTGTTATATGTATCTGCTATCAGCAATGTATATCAAACACACGGAAATTGTAAAACATTGCATAAATATCTGGTACTTGGTTCTGAATCATTTGGTACTTGGGCCTGAACCGGTTTTTTTTATCATGTGTTTGTGTATTAGTGCTTGGTTCTGTTTCTCCCGAATCACTCTTTATCATACATTTGAACATTAGTTGTTGGTACTTTTGTTTTACCTGAACCGTTGTTATCACTTATTCATGTATTAGAAAATTTATTTATGGAAAAACAACCTTCATAATCTTTGGTTTGAGTCCAGGTTCATCAGATATGTAAATATTACCGTGT
>NW_018465286.1:0-537 GCF_002113885.1 Mizuhopecten yessoensis
AGTCCATCTATACGTGGCCCGAGGAGTAATGTCATACTCTCAACTTATCAATGTATTTAAAATGAATTATGTCCTTCTTTACTCAAAGAAGTCAAAAAAGGCAGCCGCATCGCAGCAACTTTTACTGAAGGGGAGATGGGACAATGGACAGTACCCCGAACACTATATGATCCAAAAATATCGACGCGTAGGCCACCGTCAAATTGATACATTTTTTGGCACACTTATATGCTTAACCAGTAAACAGTTTCCTTTAAAAGGAAATATTCGTTTGTGATAAGAAAAAAAATGAAAATTATTGACTAAATTATAACTAAATATATAGGGGAACAAAACATTGCTTATTCAATCTTAATGCTCTTGATTTGTTTCACCCAAATATCAAAAACCTCTTTATGTTGAGTTCTTGAAAACATTCCTTTCACGTGAATCATGAAGAAAACAAACAGAGAAACGCTGTGTCTATTTATTTTATTGTAAAAGATTACATGGATATATTTTTACTTTGAACATAGGAACAATAAAGGTACCAACCCA
>NW_018465287.1:0-537 GCF_002113885.1 Mizuhopecten yessoensis
ACTCACTTTTGAATATGTTGGTGAGACAGTCACGTCTTTTGCAGAATTAATAGTTGTCAAAACTAGAATGGCTACCCTAGTTAGCGTTGGTGTCGATACGAAGCGTAAGGATGTCACTGGTACGTTCATGTCCAACCAAGGGACATCTTAAATCCGTCACAAAGTCTGACAGTGTCGCAAAGAAAACAAGATATCCTGTACAACAGATAATAGATAATTCGTAATGTAGTTCGATTAAAATTAAAACATGTATATTTGGACCACATACATCAGTTTTAAAGAGAAGATAATTCATTGATACAGGTGATCAGTCCTAGATGTCCCCTAGCATGTGTAGAATGTAAGTCATCGATTAGACCATTGTCCCGAACATTGCTTGGCTTGTCTTTATAACCTTTGTCATGTATACATAGGAGACTAGTTATCATGCATGTTTTGGCTACATGTTGACAACGATGGGTTGTTGGGTTACTAATAAGAATGTTATCTTAGTGTTTTTTATTCCCTCGTGTAGGTTGTTGATACAGGCCGTGTTCG
>NW_018465288.1:0-538 GCF_002113885.1 Mizuhopecten yessoensis
TCTCCCCTTCCAGCCATTATATGTCCATCCATCTCTCCCCCTCTCTGCCCCCATATGTCCATCCATCTCTCCCCTTTCACCCATCATATTTCCAACCATCTCTCCCACTCCACCCATCATATATATGTCTATCCATCTTTCCTCTTCCACCCATTATATGTCCACCCATCTCTCCCATATGTCCATCCATCTATCCCCTTCCAGCCATTCTATGTCCATCCATCTTTACCCTTCCAAACATCATAGTTCCTTCCATCTCTCCCACTCCACTCATCATTTGGCCATCAATCTCTCCCCCTCCAGCCATCATATGTCCATCCATTTCTCCCCTTTCACCCATCCTATTTCCATCCATCTCCCCCATAGGTCCATCCATCTCTCTCCCTCTCTGCCCCCATATGTCCATCCATCTCCCCCATAGGTCCATCCATCTCTCCCACTCCACTCATCATTTGTCCATCAATCTCTCCCCTTCCACCCAGCATATGTCCAACCATCTCTCCCCCTCCACCCATCATATGTCCATTCATCTCTCCCC
>NW_018465289.1:0-538 GCF_002113885.1 Mizuhopecten yessoensis
CATATATGTCTATCTGTTAATTGTTGAATGTTATATAGCACCCCCATCCCCCTTCATCCAGCCCAAGGGGAGATAACTTGTGTTGCTTAACCCCCTCCCTGGGTTCAGGGGAGATAATTATTGGATAAATTCTGTTCCGTTGGTTTATTTTGCCTGCAGGGTCATTATATATTTAATAAGTACCCATTTTTTAAATATTTGTACTTTGAGGGAATTTAATTATTGTTTATTTTTTTGTTCATCAATTTGAACTCTAGTTTTTTCTAAAAAAGGCAAGAGGTGGCCGGAGGCTCTGCCCAATTTTTTGTGACCTTATATGAATTAAATTGTTTTCAGCAGTTGGAACTTAGACGGAATTAATCTTCCGCGGTTTTCCTAATTTTTTTCAGCAATTGGAACTTTGACGGAATAATTTCACCTTGTTTTTCCCAATTTTTCCAGCAATTTGAACTTATACTGAATTAAATTATTTGGTTATTTTTTTCAGCATTTAAAAATATCAGAGTGACATATTGTGTTACGGTAGACTTAAGTTAGT
>NW_018465290.1:0-538 GCF_002113885.1 Mizuhopecten yessoensis
GACATTTTCTGTGTTTTTGCCAATACTACCTTACTTAGTCATTACTTTTCACTTTCATCATAGCTGATGTAGAAGTACACTAATTGTTGATCATTTACACACTCCTGAACTTAAAAAATATGTAGAATGTGAAGACTGCTTCATCATGAATTTGCTTCGATCATTTCTTACCAGTTACCACATGGCCAGCGTGCTTATTTCAAAACACGAATGAATTACATTGAAGAATGTACCAGTCACTGGACAAAACGTTAAACTGGTTAAATGTATTAGGACACTATTCTTAAAAAAATACTAGTAGTTTCATGTAAATCAAACTGAAAATTGGTTAATGATCAGAATACGGACTTGCCTCGTTTATAATGGATTTGAAATCTTCAAAACAATCCTTGTAAATAACATTTTAATAATTATGTCATAATAAAGGTCACATTCCGACAATGTATATTGCAGAAATTGAATTAAATTGATGTTAAGTTTTTATGTTGGAACCCTAATATGGCACGCCAAATTAATATATATTCAATTAATTGTATAT
>NW_018465291.1:0-538 GCF_002113885.1 Mizuhopecten yessoensis
ATACATACATTGTAACCGATACATTGACCCATTTTACTCAGGGGACTGGACTCGATGTTACCTGGGACTACTTCTTGGTGATACATACATTGTAACCAATACATTGACCCATTTTACTCAGGGGACTGGACTGGATGTTACCTGGGACTACTTCTTGGTGATACATAATTCAATGTTACCTGGGATTACTTCTTGGAGATACATACATTGTAACCGATACATTGACCCATTTCACTCAGGGGAGGACTCGATGTTAGGGACTACTTCTTGGAGATACATACATTGTAACCGATACATTGAGCATTTTACTCAGGGGAGGACTCGATGTTACCTGGGACTACTTCTTGGTGATACATAATTCAATGTTACCTGGGATTACTTCTTGGAGATACATACATTGTAACCGATACATTGACCATTTTACTCAGGGAAGGATTCAATGTTACCTGGGATTACTTCTTGGAGATACATACATTGTAACCGATACATTGAGCATTTTACTCAGGGGAGGACTCGATGTTACCTGGGACTACTTCTT
>NW_018465292.1:0-538 GCF_002113885.1 Mizuhopecten yessoensis
TGCCAGTTCGTTTGCTTTCTTCCACATAGCATTTTGTCTTTCTGGTTAGGCAATTAAAAGAAGACATCTGTCTCCTTTGGTACTGCGTGCTTTTCCACATATGAAGCACTCGTCTTTGTAGTGGACACTTTGTGGAGTTGACGATATTGTTCTTGAAGAACCTTTCAGTTCTGGAGAGAAACCGGTGGACGACGTGCTCTCTTGCTTTGCAAACTGGCTTTTTTTCTGGTCAACAGTTTTTCGGTTTGTATAGTTCGAGCGACACCGAGCATGGTACACAGGATTCTTTGCCAAAAAGTCTGACTGAGTATCCACATCACTCTCAAGTCAGAATGACACCTCATCCTTTCTGTTATTGACAGCATACAGGAAGGCAGGATAGCCTTGACTTGTCAGCTTCTGCAGAGGACCTCGTTTACTATCTGATCCCTTCTGGCAAATCAGGCAAACAGCATAGTCCGTATGGGGCCGGCATCTCTTTTGTGTCACTGTTAATGCAGGTTCCAGGTTCATAATGTTGCTGTCTTCCAAGTCGTCA
>NW_018465293.1:0-538 GCF_002113885.1 Mizuhopecten yessoensis
TTACAGAGCTTACTGGAGATCAGTATTACAGGGCTCACTGGAGGTAGGATTTTCAGGGCTTACTGGAGGTCAGTGTTACAGAGCTTACTAGAGATCAGTGTTACAGAGTTTACTGGAGGTCAGTGGTAATACAGGGCTTACTGGAGATTAGTATAACAGAGCTTACTGGAGATCAATTACAGAGCTTACTGGAGATCAGTATTCCAGGGCTCACTGGAGGTAGGATTTTCAGGGCTTACTAGAGGTCAGTGTTACAGAGCTTACTGGAGGTCAGTATAACAGAGCTTACTGGAGATCAATTACAGAGCTTACTGGAGATCAGTATTCCAGGGCTCACTGGAGGTAGGATTTTCAGGGCTTACTGGAGGTCAGTGTTACAGGGCTTACTGGAGATCAGTATAACAGAGCTTACTGGAGATCACTATTTCAGAGCTTACTGGATGTCAGTGTTACAGAGCTTGCTGGAGGTCAGTATTACAGAGCTTACTGGAGATCAGTGCTACATAGCTTACTGGAGGTAGGTGTTACAGGGCTTACT
>NW_018465294.1:0-538 GCF_002113885.1 Mizuhopecten yessoensis
AAGGAGTCGGAGTTAATGAAACTGTTGAAACCCAGTCTGAATAGTCCACACATTAAATTCAACGTGTCATGCTTTAAGCAATTGCTGTGCTTTAAATATTATTGTTCATATTTTATTGTTGCCGTAAATGAAACAATTTGTATCTCCCGTATTTTTTATTGTTGGTAAGATCATAAAGTTATGCATTTGTCTAAGTAGTGTAACGTCACAATTTAGCTTGTATTGTTGTTGACGTCATGGATTTATGTGTATGCCTTCTGTGACGTCATAATGACTTTGCATTATTGATGACGTCATACTTTCTTGTGTAAACAACTATGACCTCACAATACCAATTTTCAAAATAAACAGTCTCCTGATGAACGGGGAATCAACCCGAGAAAGGCCTAGAGACGCTATCTCTGTCTTTTGTCCTATTTTTTATTTTTAATTCCAACACAAGGACTTCTCAATGTTTTCTTTATATATATATATATATACTAAAGTTTCCAGCCATAAAGACGAGGGATCAACATTTAGCCATGTTTATAAGTACATG
>NW_018465295.1:0-538 GCF_002113885.1 Mizuhopecten yessoensis
ATATATTACATCAATGACGAAATAAATCTACATTATAATGCATCTATGAATGTACGGTCCTGAACAGGGACATCCTGATCAGGAAAATCAAATGTTAAATGTATCCGTTGTGATTCATCACATACGGAAAGTTTGCACTGAATGCGGTCAAAAGATGTGTACTTATGATTTTAAAAATAGAAATACATTACAACAGTGATAAAACACATGATATAAACATCTGATAACATTAANTTCTGAGCGGGGACATTCTGATCCGGAAATCAATCGTTAAATCTATCCGTTGTTATTCATGCGATAAATAAAGTTAGAAATAAATACGGTCAAAAGGTTTGTACTTATGATTTTTAAATGGAATATATATACATATTATAAAAGCAGGGAAAATATCCTTACGGACGAAGAAATATTATATTCTAGGAGATTCTTCAGACTCCCTGATCAGGAATTATTATAATATGAAAATCTCCTAGAAGAAATGAAAGTACTAAAAACTCGTTGTTGAGAATTTTTCTTTTATATAATATATAAATATATA
>NW_018465296.1:0-538 GCF_002113885.1 Mizuhopecten yessoensis
TTATTCCGACCTATATCCGGCGCACGCACTCAACGGAAGCCCGCATTAGTCAGGTCAGAGTTATATTTGCGGTCCGGCATGTTGTTGATGTTGATCGTGCAACCGGAGAAGGTTGAATTGGTGAAAAATCCAGGCGTAAAATTGTTTGTTGATCTCACAGACACTTGGGACAGGCAGCTGGTGTTAGGGATCAAAGCAGAAGATATCGATAAGTTCGGTAGTGACACTGTTAAGTCGCTCGGAGGTGCAAAGCCAACTTCAGTTATAGTCTCATAAGATGAAGCTGCTATTGGCAGTACTTTAGTAGTAATATAGAAGGGCTTTGCCACACCAAATGTAAATATAGTAATATAGCTAGTACTCATTGTCGAACAAGGGAGGCCCAAAGGTCGCCTTCCTGTGTGAAGGGGGTATAACTGGCCAGATAGTAATCTTACATAATTGACCATCATAACTCTAATATTCCCAGACTATACTCTTATATATTTTTGTCTTGCTTTTTAGCTCACCTGGCACGAAGTGCCAAGTGAGCTTATGC
>NW_018465297.1:0-538 GCF_002113885.1 Mizuhopecten yessoensis
GTAGCCCTTCATCCCAGCATGCTACTGGACAAATATCATCAGCCTGTGCCTTTTGGTTATTCAGAAGAAGTTGTTTAAAGTTATTAACATATTTGACCCCTGTGACCTTGAATATGGGTGAAGGTCATTCATTTGAACAAACTTTGTAGCCCTTCATCTCAGCTAGCTACTGGCCAAATATCATCACCCTGGGCATTTTGGTTATTCAGAAGAAGTTGTTTAAAGTTTCTAACATATTTGACCCCTGTGACCTTGAATATGGGTGAAGGTCATTNATTTGAACAAACTTTGTAGCCCTTCATCTCAGCATGCTACTGGCCAAATATCATCACCCTGTGCATTTTGGTTATTCAGAAGAAGTATTTGAATGTTTTTCACATATTTGACCCCTGTGACCTCCTTGAATATAGATGAAGGTCATTTATTTGAACAAACTTTGTAGCCCTTTATCTCAGCATGATATTGGCCAAATATCATTACCCTGTGCATTTTGGTTATTCAGAAGTTGTTTGAAGTTTTTAACATATTTGACCCCTGT
>NW_018465298.1:0-538 GCF_002113885.1 Mizuhopecten yessoensis
TGTCTCCCACTATGTATTTACTGTTTGTTTTGTTCGATGTCTCCAACTCTCTATTCACTGTTTGTTTTGTTCGATGTCTCCCGCTATATATTAGTTATACTATCTGTGTTAACTGTTTGTTTTGTTTGATGTCTCCCACTATGTATTTACTGGGGGTTTTATTCGATGTCTCCCACTCTGTATTTACTGTTTGATTTGTTCGATGTCTCGCGCTATATATTAGTTATACTATATGTGTTAACTGTTTGTTTTGTTCCATGTCCCCCACTATGTATTTACTGGGGGTTTTATTCGATGTCTCCCCCTATGTGTTTACTGTTTGTTTTGTTAGATGTCTCCCACTATGTGTTTACTGTTTGTTTTGTGCGATGTCCCCCGCTATATTTTAGCTATACTATTTGTGTTAACTGTTCGTTTGGTTCGATGTCTCCCACTAAGCATTTACTGTTTGTTTTGTTCGATGTCCCCCACTATGTATTTACTGGGGGTTTTATTCGATGTCTCCCACTATGTGTTTACTGTTTGTTTTGTTCGATGT
>NW_018465299.1:0-538 GCF_002113885.1 Mizuhopecten yessoensis
AAGGGGAGTCGAAGTGTAAATGATGGTGTCTGACCCTTAAAATAGAACAGTGGGGCTGGGATATTTTCCACTTCATATATGTATCAATCATGAATGTTAAGTGAATTGGATGCAAAAAAAATAATATCACAACTCTAGCCATGTCTTGTGACTTTCCAGTCGGATTTTATTTAAAAAAATGATTTCTCAGGAAAGTTGATTTAACTGATTTCGACAATATTTTACAAATATGAACCTCTTATAATTAAACCTAGTATGAAGAACTTACATGGTCTTAAATGTTGATCAGGCGTAGTGGCTTTGTGGAATGATCAGAAATCCAAAGTTATCCCTTTTCTGCCGCAAAGGCTGTATGCTACTTTTAAGGCACCAGCACCAGCTTTTAATTTTTTGCAATTCTATTTCTGTTTCTCGATTGCATCTTAGTTACTGCATTTCAATCCATGCACCAGATACTAAATGTAGCCTACATTTCCTCGTCCAGGAACTGTTGAGCATCCTCATCAAGTCTGCGTTAAACTTTATGTTGTGTTGTTCC
>NW_018465300.1:0-538 GCF_002113885.1 Mizuhopecten yessoensis
GACTGTTCTAGATCTACAGTGCAGGTCTATGAAATACAACCTTGTGTTCACTGGACTTTCAGGGGAAAACCGCAATGAGGATACCTTGGCTCTCATCAGGGACTTCATATATATAGAACTTGGTATTGAGCATAGGATTGACTTTGTCAACGTCCATAGGTTTGGTAGGCACATACGTGACAAGCCCCGACCGATTGTTGCCAGATTCGTGTACAACCAAGATCTCCAACTGGTCAAAAGCAGGTCATTCCATCTGAAAGGGACCATGTTTGGCATTCATGAACAGTATCCGGCAGAAATAGAGGAAAGAAGGAAAAGGTTGTATCCAGTCCTCAAACGTAGCAAACAAGCTGGGAACACCGCAAAGCTGATCCGAGACAGACTGTACATAGACGGTAGGCTATACGAGGAACAACCAGGGATCACCCACAGCGACCAGGCCAGTTATGTCAACAAACGCGCAAACAAGCATACCAGCAGATCAAGTGGATTCTCTACAGGACAGGCGGACACACGGTCCACCTCAGCACCTGACAGA
>NW_018465301.1:0-538 GCF_002113885.1 Mizuhopecten yessoensis
ACAGGTACACCACAGTACCTACTACATACAGGTACACCACAGTACTTACTCATACAGGTACACCACAGTACCTACTATACCTACAAGTACACCACAGTACCTACTTCAGACAGGTACACCACAGAACCTACTCCATACAGGTACACCACAGTCCCTACTCATACAGGTACACCACAGTCCCTACTCATACAGGTACACCACAGTCCCTACTCATACAGGTACACCACAGTACTTACTACAGACAGGGATACCACAGTACCTACTCATACAGATACCCCACAGTACCTACTCATACAGCCTGCTCATACAGGTACACCACAGAACCTACTCCATACAGGAACACCACAGTACCTACTCCATACAGATACACCACAGTACCTATACAGGTACACCACAGTACTTACTACAGACAGGGATACCACAGTACCTACTCATACAGGTATACCACAGTACCTACTACATACAGATACACCACAATACCTACTCATACAGATACACCACAGTACCTACTCATACAGATACACCACAGTACCTACTC
>NW_018465302.1:0-538 GCF_002113885.1 Mizuhopecten yessoensis
GTGGTTCACATACATGTGGGGTTTTTTATCCCGCATTTTTGTTTATCGACGACCACCACAATACTCTGAACCACGCGTTACATCGCGTTTAAAAATAGAAAAATATACCCCAAAAACGAGACATCAATTACTATGATACCACAGATTTTATCAATTATAAGTAATACAATCAGCTTATAACAATGGGATAAACAAAAGACGTAAGAACACTTATCGCGATTGGTTTGTTTTCAAGCCAACTTCTGTATCTAACGAAGCGGTATCGACGCCATCTTGCTTTGTCAAAATTGAGATAGGTGGCGCTCGCTATCTGCTCCTGAATCAGGGGGAGGTAAGTCTAGATTGACGTGTCATAAAATTGGTAAGGCAAAGAGGGAGTTGCTAATCCCCTTCACTATACGTCCCTGGATGAACCTAAGCCATAGTCTATCACATGGTTAACTTAACCTGGGCCATAGTCATGTGTTTTTAATGTATAGTTTACTAGCCTGTCACCAGTAGAGTAAGTGTGAGTAAGTGTGAGGAAGGGGGTGGGGGG
>NW_018465303.1:0-538 GCF_002113885.1 Mizuhopecten yessoensis
AATCGGGGAGAATCTGTTTTAGACTTTGCAAAGAAACGGACAGAGTACTGGTTGACAGAAAACAAGGCTTTGTATGAATATCTTGTCCAATTGTTTGGTCAACAAAAACACTAAATATTCACACTCATTTCTCTATGTTATGTACATTCACATGTGTAACATGACACAAAACAAGGTTAATTTTTATGAAATCTTTTCATCACTTTTCAATGTTCACATGAAATAAAACCAAACAAGGTTTTTTAAGTTTTTCTCAAAATTCGTTCTCGAGTCGCGTTTTTCTCGCAGATATCAGGGGGTGTCCTATATCAGGTGCGAGTATAAAATGGACTGGTTGTGCTAAAAATAGACTGGTTGCTATTTATAGAACTGGTATTTCAGGTCTTAACTATTCAGCAATGATGATTTTTTTTTGTGTATTTAATTGCTCTAGTAAATGCATTCAGTATTAAAATAAAACAACAATTTCATCAAATTTTTGTTCATCTCTGTTTTAATTTGTAATTAAATTTTCTTGGAAGAAAGAAGGATATAAAGA
>NW_018465304.1:0-538 GCF_002113885.1 Mizuhopecten yessoensis
TAACTGGAATTGATCTCGTCTGAACTTACTTTATGTGTACATCTGGCTCTGGATTTGATCTCGTCTGAACTTACTCTATATGTACATCTGTCTCTGGAGTTGATCTCGTCTGAACTGACTCTTTGTGTGGAATTGATCTCGTCTGAACTTAGTTTAGGTGTACATGTGTCTCTTGTACATCTGTCTCTGGAGTTGATCTCGTCTGAACCGTGTACATCTGTAACTGGAATTGATCTCGCCTGAACTTACTTTATGTGTACATCTATCTCTGGAGTTGATCTCGTCTGATCTTACTCTATGTGTACATCTCTAACTGGAGTTGATCTCGTCTGATCTTACTCTATGTGTACATCTGTCTCTGGAGTTGGTCTCGTCTGAACTTACTCGATATGTACATATGTCTCTGGAGTTGATCTCGTCTGAACTTACTCTATGTGTACATCTCTCTCTGAAGTTGATCTTGTCTGAACTTACTCCGTGTGTACATCTGTCCCGTGAGTTGATCTCGTCTGAACTTACTTTATGTGTACATCTGTCT
>NW_018465305.1:0-538 GCF_002113885.1 Mizuhopecten yessoensis
TAGTGAGAATCCGAGATGCTCGTTATTATAGTGGGAATCCGAGATTCTAGATATGATAGTGAGAATCCGAGATGCTAGATATTATAGTGAGAATCCGGGTTGCTCGTAATTGTAGTGAGAATCCGAGATGCTCAATATTATAGTGAGAATCCGAGATGCTCGATATCATAGTTAAAATCCGAGATGCCTGTTATTATAGTGAGAATCCGAGATGCTCGTTATGATAGTGGGAATCCGAGATTCTAGATATGATAGAGAGAATCCGAGATGCTAGATATTATAGTTAGAATCCGGGATACGAGATATTATAGTGAGAATCCGAGATGCTAGATATCATAGTGAGAATCCGAGATGCTAGATATTATAGTTAGAATCCGGGATACGAGATATTATAGTGAGAATCCGAGATGCTCGTTATTATAGTGAGAATCCGAGATCCTAGATATTATAGCGAGAATACGAGATGCCTGATATTATAGTGAGAATCCAGGTAGCTCGTAATTGTAGTGAGAATCCGAGATGCTCAATATTATAATGA
>NW_018465306.1:0-538 GCF_002113885.1 Mizuhopecten yessoensis
ACAAGGGCACGTGCCCGATCTTTCTTCCATTCTCCCTTCTCCATCTCTCCTGAAACCGGATCCAGGCCCGACTCTAGGAATTCTCTACCCGGCATCATCCCTGAAGTCCATGCCTGTCTCAAGGAAAACGGGGAAATTTCATAATTCTATGATTTAACAAAAGAAAATATAATTTCTTAAAGTGAGTTGATGAACCGTCAAGACTCGAATGACTTAGTTACCCTCAAACCACCTTTAATACTCTATAGACACCCGTGTCGCACCTGTAACTCGTGCAGTTACACGTTACCCGTCCCGCCTCACGCGGCTACCTGTGTCACCCTGGCCTCATATCCGGACACTAGTACACCTGTACTACCTGCATTACATACATGCCGGTATACCGTGACTATAATAAATACATATATAACGTCTTCGTCCATCTGTGTTTAAATCAATAGAGCTACTGACGTGGTGAGTACTGTCTAGCAAACATTTTAAACTTATTACTTGTTTCAAGCAACTGTTAAGAGAAGTCGTATAGTATGATATATAAGCT
>NW_018465307.1:0-538 GCF_002113885.1 Mizuhopecten yessoensis
CCATTGTTATATCTGTCACAATGATACTTCTTCAATGAACATCACAACCCATTGTTTTATCTGTCACATTGATACTTCTATAATGTACATCACGACCCATTGTTCTATCGGTCACAATAATACTTCTATAATGTACATCTGTTGTATCTGTCACAAGGATACTTCTATAATGTATATCACGACCCATTGTTGTATCTGTCACAATGATACTCCTATAATGTACATCACGACCCATTGTTCTATCGGTTACAATGATACTTCCATAATGTACATCACAACCCATTATTCTATCGGTCACAATGATACTTCTATAATGTTCATCCCAAACCATTGTTCTATCGGTTACAATGATACTTCCATAATGTACATCACAACCCATTGTTATATTTGTCACAATGATACTTCGTCAATGAACATCACAACCCATTGTTATATCTGTCACAATGATACTTCTATAATGTACATCACGATCCATTGTTGTATCTGTCACAAGGATACTTCTATAATGTACATCACAACCCATTGTTCTATCGGTCAC